>NW_020525725.1:0-33303 GCF_003368295.1 Carassius auratus
AAGCACATGTGCTCTCTCACACCAGTATGTATTTTCTGATGCACTTTTAAATGTTCTGGACATGAAAAGCTCTTTCCACAAAAATGGCAGGAATGTGGTTTTTCCTTTGTATGAACTCTCTTGTGCTGCTTCAGGTGTGAAGCTCTCAAAAAGAATGTGTCACATTGATCACATGTGTACGGTTTCTCTCCAGTGTGGATGTCCATTTGTACCTTTATGTCTGATGAAGATATGTAACGCTTTCCACACTGATCATACGTGAATGGTTTCTCTCTGGTATGAACTCTCATATGGTCTGTAAGGTTGCTTTAGTGTGGAGCTCTTCCCGCATTGATCACATATGAACGTTTTTTTTTTTTCCAATGTGGATCCTCTGGTGCTTTTTTTTAAACTGCCCGCTGTAGTAAAAGTCTTCTCACACTCAAAGCACATGCACTCTCTCACAGCAGTATGTATTTTCTGATGTCTTTTCAAACTTAGGTAAAAGACTACTTGTTGGATGGGTATGGTCAGATAAGTGTGAGGATGAATAATATCCAACTAAGATTTTCAGTAAATTTTGCTCCTTTTAATCATCATGTTATCTCCTGCTTCTGTCTTTGGCTTTGCTCAGTCAACTTCTTGCTTTATAGCGCTTCATCCAGGTCGCCAGTAGCAAACACTGCAATGGAATTACACAATTTACAAGCATTAATGTATTTACTTTTTTTTCCCAATCTGATTGTTACCCTTTAAATGTGATGATGGAGGCTTGGCTATTCTGTTTATACTGTCATATACTTATTCATTAACTCATTATTTTTATTTTTTTTATTACAAGCCTTGCTGTTTGTATTTATGTATGCACTGAAGCTGAAAAAAATATTTGTGTGGTAGCACAAAACATACATGAGAATAAATATACACTGAATCATAAATGTTGTGTATAAATCAGAACCCTATGCACATATGCAAATTTTAATTGATACAGATATATATAACCTGTGAAATAAATTAATGCAGTACACAACCGCTTCATATTTAGTCAGAATAGCATAGGCTATTTTGTGTAATGGTCAATAAATGTTCTCATTTACATTGTTGGTCCTGTTGACTTTGCCCACTAAATTCATCCCAGTTGTTACAGAGTCCACCTTAAAATTATAATATTAATATATTTGAATTTTGTAACCTCATGGCTTTCCCACATCTGCACATCTGTGGACAACAAGCATACATACAGGAATGTATTTGGGCAACTGCTTGATGGACAGTCTGTTTAACTGGCACTGGGCACACTGCAAAACCCGATATTCAGAAATAAGCACATGAGAAATGCATTCCACAACATAATCAGTTTATGTGTGTGTGTCAGCAATGTTGAAAATGAAAATATTAAAGTAGACTTTGACCCATTTATCAATGTCCACCCCATTCCAGGCCAGTAGAATCTAGCTGAAAATGGCAAGGTTTTTTTTTTTTATTCTAAAATAAAAATTGGCTGGCCTCTTTTTGTCCAGCAACCACTTGTCTTCTAAACTTTTAAATTGTATATTTAATTTGTTTATATTCTTTGTTTTTATATTTTTAATAACAGATTGGTTACCTGAGTACATATGTACAGTCACACTGTATGATTGTGAATTTTAATTGCTGTTTTTAACGAGATTTTTGTCTTTTCTGTTCTTTTACAGATCACTATTGCACACCAAGTAAGCAAAAGTTAAGTTATCTTATTTCTGCAAACAACTTGCACCACTTGCAATTGGTTTTCCAGCCCAAAACCTCGTCAAAAACTGAATGCAACGGTTTTTGTCTATGATTATTTTGTCAAAACATCTTTTGTCTATGGTAACTCTAATCTACATTAACTATTTAATTAGTATCCAGTTATTTATATTACATTTGTGGAGTTAACAACTACTTCTGAACTAATAAAATAATAAACATAACATTTTTAGAGTCACTTGGCCTCATACATTTTCCTACACTGCAAGCTAATCCTTTTTGCCTCCCTTTAATTCGAATACATCCATGAACGGGCAGTTTTGAAAAGTGCTTTGAATATAGGGGAAATATGATCTAGCCTACAACATGAGGACTTATTGCCTTATCCGATCATTGAAAAATCATAGGCCTAGGCTACTGAACTTGTTCCAAGTGTTCAAATATATGTTCTGTTTAACTTAAATGCTATATTTTTTTTTTCATTGTGATTTTATCTTCTGTTTTAGATGCTCTTACTCAGCAGATGGGACAGCTACCATCACCCAATTTTCACCCAAAAATGGCTGCGCTATGCGCCAGACCGGGCAGGAGGGACTGGACGACAACTTATGCAGGCATCAGATGACAATGAAGTGTAAATAAAGAGTAGAGAGGCTAATAAACATGAATTTGATTTTAAGTAGTGTGGTATGTTTTATACAAGATTTCAAATATTCCAATACTTTTTAACATCCTGGCTGTAGATAAAGCAAGCTATTTAATTTATGGCATTACATTTAAAATCTATGGAAATTCCATTGAAATCATGTTGATCCTTAGTTCAGTTGAAATTTCAACATTGTTTCAATATTCCTGATAGTTGAAATACCATTGAAATTCTGTTGATCTATGGACAGAATTTCAACATTGTTTCAATATTAAATCAGGGTGCAAAATGATGTTGAATCAACATCGGAGTTCGATGTTGATTCAATGACTTAAAGTTGACAACGGAATGTTGATTCAGCATAGTTTCAATGACTGTTTGCTATCTGGCCCACCCAGCATAAACTTGTTGAAAAGACGTCATTGGCAGACGTCTAAACAACGTTAAAATTTAGTTGAAAAGTGAAAGGTGAAAAGACGTCCAAATTACGTTTAAATGTGGTTGAAAAGTGAAAGGTGAAAAGACGTCTTTTCCAGACCTAATTACAACGGTGAATTATTTTTAATATTCCTAATTAGTGAAAATAAGACAATTCACAGTATATTGACACATTTATTGACACATCTTTCATGTAAATTCTTGATCACATCTTAAGCATCCTTTGATTAAACAGACCGTAAAAACAGTAATATTGTGAAATATAACTACAGAAATATTTGTTTTCTATGTGGATGCATTGTCAAATGTAATTTATGCCTATAAACTGAATTTGTAACACAATTACTCCAGTCTTCAGTGTTACATGATCTTCAGAAATCATTATAATATACTGATTTGCTGCTCAAGAAACATTTCTGATTATTATCAATGTTTAAAACAGTTGTGCTGCCCAATATTTTGTGGAAACCATTACATTTATCAGTATTTTTTTAATAGACCTTGCAAAAGAGTAGTATTTATTTAGATTTTTTATCAATTTAAAAGTCTTTATTATAAACTTATCAAATTAATCCATCTTTCTGTATTAATATAATTTTTCAAGACAATAAACTATGAACAATTATAACCACATTAGAACAACCAAAAATTTTAATCTGTCATTATTTTCTTACCCTCATGTTGCCCCAAACCATGTTGCAGAACACAAATTAAGATATTTTTTAACAGATGCCTTGGGTACGCAAAAAACAACAACAACAACAGTAAAAATAATCTATTCAGAAATTATGAATCCCCAATGGATTTTCACAAAAGCGCCAGCTCTCACGCCAATGCAGCACTGATGCATCATGGTGCTTGTGTGAATGCGTTATTTAATATAAAAAAATTATCCGATTTTATTAAAAAGTTCTGCATTTGTGTTTCAAAGATGAACAAAAGTCTGGCTTGGACATGAAGGTGCGTGATGGAAATCTTTGGTTTAACTAACACGTTAGGTAAATGGGATTCCCACAGGGGCACCAGTAGATCTCTGCCTGATCTCTGATCTTCTGCTTCTTCCTCCATCCCCAGCATCTAAAGTGAGAAAGAAAACAGTAACTAAAATGTAAATTAATAATATAAAAACAATGGTTGTCCAAAATGTACAAATTAAAGTGTACTCGTTCTTCATGAGAGATTATTAACTAATCAGTATGTCAGGGGTTGTCAACTCTGGCCTTTAAGGTGAGAATTAGGTCTCTGCAGAGTAAAAGTGGGCGTTTATGACTTAAGGTGTGTTTTCAAACTGCTGGGTGTTTATAAATCATGCAATCAAACTGATCCCCCTTACCTAACCCCACCCCTAAACCTACCTTCACTATGACATCAACCAATCAGGTATCATGGTCTAAAAACACCCTGATCTGGTAACTCCCATTAAAAGAGAATTTTAATGCATTACTTTCCTGCAGAGACCTATGCTTGGCTTAAGGTCCACTGTCATGCAGAGTTTACGTCTCAATCAGCTTCACAGTTTGCCAAGTTGTGAATATATTGTGTACATATAAATGTAGGTACTGGTAAGCACTGTGGCTCACTATACACTGGTGACTATTTCTGTCCTTATTATTCAACATCACTACTGGCAATATACAGCACATTATAATAAATACTTTATTACATGTATGTGCAAGATTTAATTCATAAATTAATTGGAAATGTTTACTAGATTAGACATTACCTGTCTAGTGATAGGTTTATGCTAAAATATATTATTGGTTTGTGTTTTAAAATCTATTACGTGTAATCTTATAGTGAATTATCAGTGCACCGTAAAAAGAAAATTGTGATTGAGGCAGCCCTTCACCACTGACTACTGAGCAATGGACCTGAGTGAAACACCCCCAGAGTTTACGTCCACATCTGATCACACTCACCTGTTTGTGACTTATAGTTAGTAAAACTGATGACCTTGATTAATGGGGTCAGGTGCACTGCAGGTTGGACAATGTTGAGATCTCCTACAGTATGTTCTTAACATGAACTATGAAGAGGCAGAATGACTTACAACACTGGTGTCCAGTCCTGGGCTGGAGGACCATTGTTCTGCAGAGTTTCTGCTGATCCTTGATCAGCTGCTCAGGTCCGCTTAACTGGGGTTGGAGCTAAACTCTGAAAAAAGAGAAGACAACCAATATTATAATGTTAAAAAGTTAAACAACGTTAAAAAATTTGATCCATAAATATGCACAACATCTGAAAATGCACAAAGATGAGAAGAAAACACTTTCAACCCACTGAAAAACAAGAAGCAATATAAAGTCACACATGCATTTTCTTTTCTTCTTATTATTCCTCTTCCAATAAGTTACAATTACCTTGTGATTTATCAATGATTTTCAGTCTCTGAAATAGAAAAGATCCCTCAATGATGAACTATTATTTACCCCGTTTGTATCCGAGAGGTGTTCATTACACATTTTACCTGTGTGTTAAGATCTGTAATTATGACTGTCGAATGTCTGACTTGACTCAGTGTATTTTCCCCCCAAACATATGATTAGACTATCAGTCGAATATCCCCTCTAACTTTAACACTCACTATTCTAATTCTATTCTTAAAAAGAATCTGACTACCTTTCTAATCTTTTTGTATCCTATTTTCTTTTCATTTATTATGCAATTGTATATGTGTGTATGTGTGTGTGTATGTGTAAAGACCTCGAACTAGCTTGCTCTATTCTTTTTTTAAATTCTTATCCGTTTTCTTTTTATTTATTATATTATTTAAAATCCCATGCTACGTGTACTGTGTTGACCTAACTGAGACTTGATATAGCACTTATATTTCATTGCTCTTTTTGATTGCTTCCACTGTCTTCATCTGTAAGTCTCTTTGGATAAAAGCGTCTGCTAAATGAATAAATGTAAATGTTAATACATGATAAATCTGACCTTTCAACAATTGAATGGTAGTGTATGTTTGAGGTATTACTTACTAGTTATATGTTTCATAATGTCTAAAAATGTTCTTCAGCTGGATACACGCACGGCCATCAGCATGGAAGAATCTAGAACATAAACAATCTGTCATTCTGTCAATCTGTCTAAGCCAACAATATTTATTATACAATGCCAGGTTTATTATAAATAAACTATAGCAGAGGTGAAATGCAGAAAAGAAAATTAATTTACAGATTATACAAAATTTTTTTAAGAATAATAACAGAATTTAAAGTTTTAGGTTTACTAACCGAGTAATGCTCTTACAGTGTGGACATCAAAATAACTAACAGGCAAACACACACACACACATATAATGAAAATATTATATAAACACACATATATAAAAAAAATTACAGATTCATGCTGATGTAGGCGAAATACATTGTGAAAGATGCATATAAAGTTACCTCTTGTAGTTAGGATTATGGTTGAGATGCTAACTTTTCTGAAGACACATTTCTATAAAGTACATTTTCAACAAAAGCGTGTCATTTACATGAAAGAAAGTTTCAGGGACACTTTTATGTAATATTTGTGTATTTTAGGGATTAAATTTACCTGAAATTAGTGAAAACATCCATGAGAGACAGCGTCCATTCAGCTGCTTGACGGTTGAGCTGCGCCCCATTTCCATGGTGACTTCCTCCGCTCCAGTTCAGCGCGTGACCATCAAGTTTTTTCAAAATATTTAAATATATTTAACAATGCTTCAGACCTGAGGTCTAATATATTTAATCACTGGTTTATGTCAAGGGCTTTGTGGTGCGAAATAAAAGTTATTTTTCTGATAAATTTGGACTTAAAGCCCATTTACATCTATTTTTGGGCTAAATTTGGAGACGTTAAATGTCGCTTTTGGGGCTTATTTGGACCAAATCCGACGGACCAATCGAAGACCAATTTTCAACTTCGCTTTTTGGGCTTAATTTGGACCAAATCCGACGGACCAAATGAAGACCAATTTTCAACTTCGCTTTTTGGGCTTAATTTGGACCAAATCCGACAGACCAAATGAAGACCAATTTTCAACGTCGCTTTTTGGTCTAAAAGATGGCCATGACGGGTCGACTTCATTTAGACCAGAAAACGACGTCCAAATGACGTCTGGTGCTGGGTGGGGGGACACCGGCCGCGCGCACTTAAAAACGTGTGTCTCTCTCAAACTGTGTCCTGTGCAACTCTTAAAACTCTCTCACATTTGTCATTAAAATAACGCCCTACAAAACTACAATGATTCGTTGACACGGGCTACTTGAGCTTGTTGCATGTAGCTACCCAGCAAGCAATAGCCCTCATTTCAATGTCTGGGTTAAATATAGACCGATATAGTCCGGCTATGTGTAACCCACTTTTAGCCCAAATAACATTTAATCTGGATAAATGTATTTTTTTTGCAAAATAACTTGTGAGATGTATGATATTCCATCATGTACGCAGAGTCTACCGTGATTACAAGTTGTTTGGTTTACTTTATTTTACATGTTATATGTGTAGGCTGTGCTTAGCCACGATTTAGCTCGTATTCAGACCCGGCTATTGTAGCCCACTTTTTGTCAAAACTGATTAATTGTATTTTTTTGCCAGGCAGTGCATGAAATGGTTAATATTCAATCATTTTCGCATTGGTATGATATCAATGTTCAATATGTCATTTTCACGACATGGTCGATCTGTAGTCACGATTTAGCTCCGAATTGGACGGGCTATATGCGGTCTGCTTTAGCCCACCTGGCGAAATCAATGCAATCTGGTCTACGTACGGCTTGGCTATAGCCCAGATTCAGACCAGCGACCTAGAATATTAGTCTTTGAAATGTTTTCGCTTACACAGCTTAATATATATTCTGTCAAACATTCATACACAATCTACGATAAAAAAAAATCAAATCAAATGCAATTGCATTTCCCAACCGCTAGATGGCACAATCGAAACACTACTGAGACATGTCTAGATCACTTTAGCCAAATCTCGCGATAAACATTTCCGCCATTTTATTTTACACGAGGCAGCTGTCGGAGAGCAACGGGTGAGCAACAGTCTGAGTGAAAACCTTCACATTTCTACTTCGATCTTGTAAGTATGCGTGTTATTTTTGATATGTTCATTTTTTAAATTAGTTAGCTGTTATAATGTGTAGAAACCATGACATTTTAACATTAACATTGCAGAGTACTACTTTTCTCCAAAAAGTTAACGTTACCTGCACGTGTAATTGCAAATGTATCTAAATTCAATGGATGCGGTAACCATGAAACTATGAAACTTATCATTACTATTTTTTATTATTATAAAGATACCAGTATATTTTTGTTTTTAAATTATAGTTGATTTAAAGCAAATTTTGTAAGTACTTTACATAAAATTTAACAGCAGCATAGTGCAACATGAAAAGAAATAAAAAAAAAAAAATCCTCTCCATTTAATAAAAGGTAGTGGCAAACATAAAGTCTTTAAACTTGTTTGTAAATAATTAAAATATGCAGCATACATTCAGTTTTCGGTGAATTTGTTTCAGATATAAATCTGAATGCTGCTTCTCCATATTTTGTTTTGACTTTGGAGATATAGAAGTAGTTGGCTACTGTCCCAGATGTCCTGAGAGGTCTGCTCTGGATGGTTCATAGTGCATCAGAAGATTAGAAATTTACTTTGTCGTTAAAATGTTAATTTAATAACCAACTGTAGTTTTTGGATATTAATTTTTTGACAGACAGATAGCCAGTGTAAAAACCTCAGAACTGGAGTGATGTAATCCACTTTATTTGATTTAAAGACACTGTTTATTGCTAATTATCCTGCAATCAGTCAACAAAGTACAGCAATTGAATATATATATAAAGATAGATAGATATAAAGAGTTCAGATGCAAAAGCCTCTAAGTGCCATCTGAAATTTTCTTCTCGAATGTTCATTTGTATCAAGCTCATATATGTAAGTTTAGTAATTTCACTTAAATGAAAATTCATAGGTCAATTCTTAAAAAATTAATTGTTTTACATATTTTTTGTTACATATATTTGTTAATTTTTATGTTTGAATGTTGTCCAAGTTGTTGTTGTATATATAATTATTCAAAATAAATCCCTTTATATTCAATTAGTATGGATGGATTTTCATTTATGAGAACCTGTTATATTTGAGTGAAAAGAATCCTTATGCCTCATTTTGTTGTCTATTACATGTATATGTAGTGTAATTGATGACTAGTCTATTCTTGGGCTGTGGTTAGACGTCTATTAGATTTTCACTGACAGCCCAAAATCAGCCTTGTTTTAGCCTAGACCCATATTGCCTGTCTATTAGACGTGTAGTCGTTTAGCGGTCTAATTGATGACTAGTCTATTCTTGGGCTATGGTTAGACGTCTATTAGACGTATATATGTAGTCATTCAATAGCTGTCTATTCTTGGGGTATGTTTAGACGTCTATTAGATTTTCACTGACAGCCCAAAATTAGCCTCGATTTAGCCTAGACGTCTGGGCTGTGTTTAGACGTCTATTAGACGCGAAATTGCTTGCTGGGTACAGTTTACAAACCCTAGGAACGGATGCGAAAGAGTGCTTTTCTTTTGTTCTCTCCTACAGGTGACTTATCTGGCTCCGTTAGCAAATAATAGAAAAGAAAGAAAAGATAAAGAGGACTCGCACTCACCATATAACTCTCAATACTCTCTTGCAGCTCGGCTCTTCTTACTCGCGCATGCGCACACCGAGGGATCCTCACAAGCGCTGCTGCAGCGTGACGCCAGTGCGTCTCGATCGCCCCCAGCGGCTGGACCCAGGGTAGCTCACAAGCCCCGCCCCTCCCTCTGAGCTAACGGGACTCACTGAATAATTACGTCACACTTCCGATATTACACGCTGATGTAAGGTCAAGTGTTCGCCTGTTAAATAAGTTTGGTTTTAGTTTTGTTTTTATTGCATAACAAGAACAGCAACACAACACACATATATAGATGGCAACAGTGTTTTCAACTTTAGTCAGTTACATTCATAATAGCATCAAAGGAACAGAGAGAAAGAAAGAAAGAAAGAAAGAAAGAAAGAAAGAAAGAAAGAAAGAAAGAAAATACAGGGGATTAAAAAAAATCCATTAGAAAACTTATTTTTACAATAAAAATATTTAGTTTTACAGTGAGTTAAATGCTTTTCCTTAAAGGGATAGGTCAAAGTTAACTTACCCTTGGATTTGTCCTATGTCATACGTTTCTTTGTTAGACCACAAAAGGAGATTTAAATAAAACGTCCAAAATGTGCTTGTCCATATAATGTCAGTCTATGGCGAATAACATCAAGCTGTTAAAATAGAAGCAAAAATATAATAAAGTGGTCTTATGTATCATGTGATGTCTATTCCAAGTTTTCTGGGGTTATACAGTAAGGTTTGGTGAGAAACATACTGAACTTTTCCATATTATTTAACAAACAACTTGATTGTTGGATCTCTGTGCATGACTGTGTGTTCATGGTACACTATTATTCAAGTTCACTCTGAATTGCATAAGTTCTAAAAAAAAAAAAAAAAAAAAAAAAATCATGATCAATAAAAATGTGACTCCGGACTTTAACTTTGTTTGTCATGACAGTCAAAATGACAGCTGACAGATGAACGAGATAACTTCCTGTTGGATTTTAATTTATATTTTATTGTATTGGATTTTATACTTTATTGTATTTTTATGATTGCTGAATTTAAATGTGCTCTATAAATAAAATTTACTTACAATGTAAATTCTTCCAAATATAAATAACTATAAGAATTTAAGCATAAACAATTAGTCAAATAACTATCCTAAAGCACATATGAATAGATTTTCTGACAACTACATTCAGAGCAATTCAAGTAATAAAATTAACATTATAGTTTTATATGTGCAGTAATTGACTTTGATCATAAAATCTTCTTTAAACCGAAAAAGTACCACAACGCAAAATTTTTTCCAGTGTATATGTTTCTTCATATTTCTGTAGGGATTTTAAATATCCCACGACTCATTATGTACAGACTAATTATGCAAGACCTGTTCTCAATTTTAATCATGTAATGTAATTACAAACATCGAAACACACATCACACGAACATACAAAACCACTCAGGTCTCAATGAACTTCACAGGTTTTCCTCACATGCTTCTTGCCTGCTGATCTAAGTAAGATCTAAGCAACTTACACTGTCTCACCCTATACTTCATCCACATCTTCTACCTCTCTCTATAAGCCTATATACATATTAATCCTACATTCTCTTCAATAAACCAGTATTATTTAAAAACCAAAACAACACATTAACCATACTATTTCCTATATCTGAGTCTAATATATTATTTAATGTTAACTCCTTCCCTTCATTCTTCCATAATTCTTCTCTTAGCACTTCTCTTTCTTCATCATAACCATTACAATTCAATTAATAAACACATGTTCTACAGTTTCACTTTGTCCACATTTCTCACACAAACCCGTTGGATGCTTAGAAATTAAATGTAACGTTTTATTCAAACCGGTATGTCCCACCCTTAGTCTTGTAATCATACTTTCCTCCCTTCTATTTCTCCTTCTATTTCTACCTTTTCCCACTTTCTTTTGTATTCCATATAAATGTCTAGATAGTCAACTTTTGTCTCTATACAAATAGATGGGAGAACTTAGTCACCTGATTTTGTAAATGTGGCCAGTTGCATTGCATTAAGCACCCAGCTTGCGCTTGTCTATAATTTAAAATAGCTTAACAAAAAATGAGCGTGCAGTAGCAGAGCCTTTTTTATGTATAGTAAACTGTCTACCAATCCTCATCATGAAGACTGTTGGTGTTGATCAAATGCCATACGAGTCTATAATTTATTCATCTTTTATTTGTGCAGATCGTATTTTTCCCCAAAAGGAAACAAATCTTCCCGTTTTATTATCGTCCTCTCGTCGCTTGACTCTCCAGTCCAGCGGGTGGCGCTAAACACTCGTTTGTTTGCCATCAAACCTCAGAAGAAGAAGATTCGCGTCAGTTAGCTCTGTTGTTTTGTCGTGAAGCTGGTTTAATACAAACTGTTAGAAATGTTGTTTCTGTAAATAGAGAAATACAGTTTTTGAATCAGGTCAGTAAATACCTGTAATATTCTCATCCTCACAGTTGTGACTAAATTTTGAATCAAGCAGGAATAATATCTGGAGGAGTGTCATCTGAACTGAGATCTGCTGCTGTGAAGATGGAGTTTGTTAAAGAGGAGAGTGAAGAGAACACAAGTGAACCAGAAACCTGGAGAATAAAACAAGAGGAACCAGAAACTTGCAGAATAAGACACGAGGAATCAGAAACCTGGAGAATAAAACACGAGGAACCAGAAACCTGGAGAATAAAACACGAGGAACCAGAAACCTGCAGAATAAAACAAGAGGAAACAGAAACCTGCAGAATAAGACACGAGGAACAAGGAGGTTGGTGTTTATTCTTCAAACAGTCATTAAAGATAAATGTGTTACATTCAAAGATCCTTTGTATAAAAATTAAATACATGTTTCAAAGTTCAGGGTCACATCTTACAGCAAAGGTCATTTTGCATTTCCGCAAAGCCCGCTGCAAAACTGTTACCAATACAGTAAAATTACTGAACAAGCAAATAATGCTCTACTTAACCACAGTCCTATAGTAACATTACTTCAAATGTCGGTTCTACAGCGCGGTAAAGTTAGTTTTAGGTTTGATATTCGCTGGATATTCGCCTAGGCTGCTTTAGGGACCATCTGCAAATTTACCTTTCAGTACAAAACGGAGTCCTATTTTTAATACAAACTATTTTTACAATTCCATAGTAAATGTCTTGTGGCCAAACTGACTGAATCAATATTTAACCAATATGTCGCTACAGACAATATCTCCCGGTATTTATGTACAGTACACACAAACTATTTTCTTTCAAAAATTACCATAATTCACCATTTACCATACATTTTTAATTTTCCAAAGGCAAAGGACATTTGTAGTTACAAGACTGACTTACTACAGGTGAGATTTTGCCAATATTACCGATACTGTACATACAACACATCATTCTTTTTAGAAAACGATTACTGTAATTCACCAAAAGTTTTTCCAAAAGTTCCAAAGTCTGTGGTATGTTTGTATTTACAAGGATGATTTACTACTGGTGAAATGTTGCATATTCCTTTCTTATTGTATGTACAGTACATCATTATTCTAAGAAAACAATTGTCGTGTTTCCACCGCAGGGACAAAAACCTACATTCATCCAGGTCATGGCACTTATTCTGCAATTGATTTGACTATATGCAGTGCTGAAATGTTTTTAGATTGTACATGGCGGGTCTGAGATGATTTATGTGGGAGTGACCACTTTCCACTTATCACCTCATTTATAAAACCGGACACCAAAACCAGCAAAGACCTTCAAGATGGCTAATTAAGAAAGCAGATTGGCCTTCTTTCGAAAGCATGTGTTATGAAAAATTTATTTCAGCAACTCAAGATACTTCAAGATACTCTATAGAAACTTTTTTCTGAACAGTTAATTGATATTGCAAATGAAACAATGCCAAATACATCCCCTAAATCACACTGTAAGACTAACCCTTGGTATAATGAGCAGTGTAAAAAAGCTACCGGGGCACGGAAAAAGGCGTAAAGACTTTTTAATAGACCGCCATCAACGACTATTTACACTTTTTAAAAATTTGTAGAGCTCAAGCCTCGCAGAACCATAAATGAAGCAAAGAAACAAAGCTGGAGACAATTTGTATCAAGTTTAACATGTTATACTCCCATGAAGAGGATCTGGAACATGATTTGCAAAATGAAGGGCATTGGAAATGGATCTCATATACAACATATAAAAAAAAAACAGGATATTCTTCAGAACAAGGGAAATGGATATAGCAAATACATTAGCAGAATCTTTTGAAAAGAATTTGTCAATAGAAAACTGCCTCCCTGAATTCCAGTTAATACGAACACAGCAGGAAAGGAAAGAATTGAACTTCTATTCATATAACAAAGAAGTATATAATTAACCTTTTAAGATAGAAGAATTAATACATTCTATAAAATGTTCACATGACACTGCTGTTGGTCCAGACAAAATTCATTATCAATTCTTAAATCACTTACCCCAAAGTATATTATCTCTTCTTTTGGATAACTTCAATCTTATATGGTCTTCCGGACAAATACCACCCTCTTGGAAAGAAGCAACCGTAATTCCAATACCTAAACCAGGAAAAGACCATACAGATCCAAATACCTATTGACCAGTTGCTCTTACCCGTTGCCTCTGTAAAACAATGGAGAGAATGGTAAATGATTGACTTGTTTGGAAACTGGAATCGAAGAAACAAATAAGTGATTATCAGTGTGGCTTTAGACTTGGAAAGTGCACTTTGGATCAATTAATCCGACTGGAAACTTATATCAGAGATGGTATTATTAGAAAAGAACATGTTGTCGCTGTCTTTTTTAACTTGGAAAAAGCATATGATACAACATGGAGATATGGAATCTTAAAAGCTCTTTACCACATGGTTTTTAGAGGATGATTACCCATCTTAATTAAAAAAATTTTGGCTAGTAGATATTTTTAAAGTCCAAGTAGGAAACACCTCGTCGGATATTCACAAACAAGAACTTGGAGTTCCTCAGGGAAGTATTCTCTCTGTCACTCTTTTCAGCATTAAAATAAACAGCATTGAGAATATCATCGGATCTAATATATTCTGCAGCCAATATGTGGATGATCTCTGTATCTGTTATAGAGGGAAGAACATGAGTACAGTTGAAAGGCAACTGCAGTTATGTATTCACAAAATATATCAGTGGTCAGTTGAAAATGGATTCAAGTTCTCTAAATCAAAAACAGTTTGTACCAAAAACAGAACTCCTCATTTATAGAGAACCGATTAATGTTGTTAAGGAAATCAAATACTTGGGTCTTATATTTGATAACAAAATTACTTTCATTCCTCATTTGAAATCACTAAAAAAATAATGTCTTAAAGCTATGAATATAATGAAATTATTGCCAAAAACAAAATGGGGAGCAGATTAAATTGTTCATTTGAGACTCTATAGAACACTAATTCGTAAAAGCATAATATATGACTCTGCCAGAAAGTCATATAAGCAGATGCTTGACTCAGTACATCATCAAGGCTTACGACTTTTCTTGGGAGCATTTAGAACTTTGCCAGTGCAAAGTTTGTACATTGAAGCCAATGAACCTTCTCTTCAAAATAGACGATTGAAGCTCTCACTCCAATATGCTGTCAAAATAAAGGCAAAGGTAAACCAATCCTGCTTATTCTACAGTCTTCACCCCACAATTTACTCCTTTGTATGAGAGCAAACCTAAAAGCATCAGATCCTTTGCTATTCGTATTAAACCACATTTGGAGAACTTAAATACAAATTTGAACATTTTAAATAAAATACAATTCAGTTCTATATCTCCCTGGAAATTAAAGAAGCCTAATCAATTTGGTTTGGCTCATCAGAGGAAAGAAGTGAACAATCCAAATGTATATAGACAGCAATATTTGGACATAAGAAACCAATTCCCTTTTCAAGTACCTATATTCACAGATGGTTCGAAGGTAGAAAATAGTGTAACAGCAGCAATGGTGACTGGACATCAATGCTATGGAATCCGTATTCCAAAAACAGTGCTCAATTTTTTCTGCTGAAGCACGTGCTTTACTTTTAGCTTTGGAGCATATTGAAAATGCACAACAAAAAAAAATCTATAATTTTTACATACTCGAAATCTTGTCTTCAAGCATTGGAAACTTCAAAAACTGATCATCTTTTAGTGGACTGCATCTTAACAAAAGTGGATTATCTACTAAATCAGTTCTTCAGTATTATCTTTTGCTGGGTTCCAGGACATGTTGGACTTTCAGGAAATGAACGAGCTGATGCAGCTGCTAAGGATGCTCTTAATCAGGAAGTTAATGAATGTCAAATTCCTCCTTCAGATATGAGACCGATTATTAATCGATATATTTTAAATAAGTGGCAAGAAGAGTGGAATATGTACAAGAATAATAAATTGTATGGAACTAATCCGGAAATTACAAACAGACTTTTTATCAATTTTAAAACTAGACTTGATCAAGTTGTCTACACTAGATGTAGTATGGGTCACATGAGTTTGACCCATGCGTTTTTGCTTAAGGGTGAAGATCCAACTCTATGCATGTTTTGTAAAATACCCTTATCTGTAAAGCATATTTTATTGGATTGTCCTGGACTTATTACAAGCAGAATGCTCTTTTATGAAATGTTATGTTACTTCACTTAACTTGGCATTAATTAAAATAATCTGAATCTGAATCCACCGCAGGAACTTTACCCAGGAACTAGGGACTTTGGCCTGGTACTTGGTGTGTTTCCACTGCAGGAACTAGGAACTAAATAAAGTTCCGGGTAAAAAAAAATGCCCCTCAGAAAGTCCCTGCTGGTGAGGTGGTACTTTTTCAAAGTTCCGGAACTTTCGGGGGTGGGACTTGGATGCTAAACATCCTGATTGGTTGAGTTCAATCACCGTTTATTCGGATCATTTTCAGAATATTACTGTTATTGTGTCATACATACCTGCAAACTAGTCGCTTTTCGGCGAAAATCGCCGTTTTGAATGGGAAAATGTCATCCACGTGAATCGTGTAGATCCGAAGAGTTTTTTTTTTTGAAGGTAGAGGGGGGTCTTCTGCGGTCTTCCCTACTGCGGTCTAGACTTGTGACGTTCGCGAATGAACCGATTCTTTTGAACGGCTCATAAACATGAACGATGGGAGCCGAGTCGCGGCTGGAGAGGAGCCGTTCTTTCTGTTGTTCTTTTTTCCTATGTGTGTTTCACACAGGTGCACATAAATGAGGTCCTCTGCGAGACAGAACAGTTATAGGGGAGGGGCGCACCCAGCGCAGGCCAACCCTTTATAGGTTGATGATATTAGTTATTAGTTGTGCACACATAAAAAAAACCCTGCGTGCCTCTGTCATTGGGGGGAGGGAGGGGGGGAGAGAAGCAGAAAAAGCCATAAAGTAAGGTACTGCTTTGTATTTATTTATATTGCATTTAGTGTGCCTTTCAAACTTGTTGTTTTTTTAAAACATTAAAAATGTTCTTTTGTGATACTGTTCTTGTAGAGAAATTTTAACCTGAAAGCTGTTTTTTTTTTTGGGGGGGGGGGGGGGGGAGGATACTGAAAAATCTGTCACCTTTTTCAGTCCTTCTGAGTTTGCAGGTATGATCATGAAATGTTATTTTAAAAGTATTTCAGGCGAGAATGTAGTTATTTAAAACTCAAATCTGCGGTTTATGTATAAAGACAGCGCCTATTTAAAAATGTGTTTTGTTTCATTGTAATGGCTGTATATATAGATATATGGGCAGATGACGTGACGCATGTTTTTTCTGTAATTAAGTGTAAATGTTTACTGAACTGCATTTCTTAACTAAAACAACACATGCCAGTGGGGCATAGAACATCATTTTATTTCAATGATTTTGGGACGTAAAATGTATTGGGTGTTGTTCATATTTCAAATGTCCTGCGATGTGACTGTAACATTGATGACTCATCAAATGTAAATATTAGTAAAATAAAGCAGATATGTTTGGAGCACCTACTAAATGTCTTGGCATTATTTTGTATGCATTTACTTAATTAAGTTTTCAAAATTCTAAAAAGTACTCAAATAATATTTACAGAACATTTAGTTTTGAAACACAAATGGTGTCCTGCAGTTTGACATATGATATTAGATTTTTGTACTGGCAGTTGCATGGAAAGCCATAGGGGTTCTTTAGTCAAGCCCCCACCAGGAAATCCCCCAGATGTTTGGATATGCTGAGGAGGTTAAAAGGTGAGTGTTAATCTCTTATTAATTTGATAAATTTCATCATTTCTGTTAGACCATGAACATGTCCATTTTTGAAAGTCCTGTGGTGTGACTGATCTAGTTCGAGAGAAAAGAAAAATATATAAAAAAAAGAATCATATTCAGGTTTAAAACAATGAACTTATTCAGTTATTGTAAGGCCTAAGGTCAGTCTTGTATAGCAATGACTCAAAATGGCTGCAAAGGTTAAAGAGTCCTTTGGTGTGACAGCCCGTCCTGTAGTGTGACAATTAAGTCAGATGTCTATCTAGATTCTCGTCTGTTATGTTTGCAATATTAAACATAAATATAAATCTCTCTCTCTCTCTCTCTCTCTATATATATATATATATATATATATATATATATATATATATATATATATATATTAAACAAATATTGTAAATATTATATATAATATACCTATATTGTACATATATTAAACAAATATATATATGTCTTCATTATACATAATATACCTATATTATACATATATCAAACATAAATGTATATCTGTCTTTATTTGTTTGTTGTAGGTGTATGGTAACAGGCACTGATCATTGTTTTTTAAAGTGATTTTGTCAGTTTTTAGGCATGAGCAAAGAAAGGACAAGGAGGTACCGGGAAAGGTTAGCGCAGGATGAAGCTAGGCATGAGGAGATCCTAAGGGAGAGAAGGAGAAAGTAAATAATAGGGATATATATATATATATATATATATATATATATATATATATATATATATATATATATATATATATATATATATATATATAGGGAATATAATAGGGAAATAGAGTTGGTAAAACATTCTCTAAAATGTACACTTGTATAGAAAACATGTAACAGCTGTCTCTTTTCCATCAACAGATATCAAGAAAAGAAAGCTAAAGGAGAAATTCAACCATTAAATATAGCCAGCCTCCCAAAACATAGGCGAGCAAAGCTTTGTGAGGAATGGAAGAAGACAAAGGCAAGGAACAGGAAGAAGGAGGATCTGCCAGCCATTTTGGATATTACTACCCCATCACCCGAAGCACTTGATGTGTCCTTTAGTCCAGTTAATCTTTCTCCTGCTAATGGTTCTATTTCCCCAATTCCAAGTCTCCCCAAAAGGGTTTGTCCACCCAAATTGACAGCAAAAATTAAGAGGCTGCAAAAAGAAAACAAGGAGCTAAAAGCAATGCTCGATGGCATGAAAAAAGCCAAATAGTACAATGAGGGTTCAAAAGCATCGCTGGAATAAAGCTAAGAAAGCACGTCAACCTACCCTCAGATCTTCGACGAAAAGAGCTGAGACACAAAAAAACAGCAAGTCACCAACTTTCTTTCCAGGGATGAAAACAGCAGGCTCTTGGCAGGGAAAAGGGATACTGTGGGGCGGAAAAACAACAAAATGCAGCGGTGGGTTTTGACCAAAACCATGAGTGAGCTACACTCTGAATACAACCAAGAATCTAGCTTCACAATGCAAATGTCGTACCGGCAGTTTGCTCGCTACAGGCCCAAGCACATAACAGTGACCAGGCCAACAGATAGAAATATCTGTGCATGCTGCCAGCATGAAAACATGAGCCTACTGATTGAATGATTGTTTTTAAGGCATGATTTCAACTAAAATCCTGTCTAATATTCTTTCCTCCATTACTTGTAACACAGAGGAATAAAAATGTATGTACAGGCAGTGCACCAACTGCTGTTTTGATGAGGTGCGTCTCAACTCACACAATCCTGATGAATTCGCTAGGTGGGAGCAGGTGAAGGTGAATGTAGGGGAAAAGGTGTTCATGAACTGGGTTAAAAAGGGGTTGAGGGAACACTGGGAAAGCTGGCAGAGACCTTCCAGCGTGACCTGGAGTCAATTGCATCCCATCAATTCAATTGGATGCACCAATCAGCCAAAATGAGGGAGTTAAAGGAGAAATTGCAAGAAAAGAATTTGGTGATGCACGTTGATTTCTCTGAAAATTATGGATGCAAACTGAACACAGAAACTCAATATTTCCACTTTGGTGGAAATAGAAAACAAGTAACCATACATACAGTGGTTGCCTACACCAAAATGGCCATTCGGAGCTTTGCAACCATCTCAAAATCTCTGAGGCATGATGAGCGTGCTGTATGGGCTCATTTAAAGCCAGTCATTGAAGCCCGCAAAATGCAGTATGACACACAGTTTGAGTCACTCCACCTCATCAGTGATGGGCCTGTGACACAGTATCACAACAATGAGTTGTTGTCACATTCCTAATGAGTACGCTGCCATTTACCTGGGGCTTCCAGTCTCTCACATGGAATTACAGTGAACGAGCCACGGAAAAGGAGCTCCTGATGGGGTTGGAGCTTGTGTGAAGCGGATGGCAGATCAGGCTGTCCAAAGGGGAGCTGATCTGCAAACTGCAGAGGCCCTCTTTGACTTCTTGTCTAGCAAAGAGGAGATGAAAATCCAAATGAAATGGATGGAGGAAAAGGACATAGAAGAATTTGACAAACTGCTCCCTCCTGTGCTCCCTGCTGTGAAAGGCATACTAGGTACACACCAGATTTTCACTACAACACCAGGGGAGGTGTTTCATAGGGCAGTAAGTTGATTCTGCAGCTACCCAAAAGTGTGTGGCTGCTTCGAGGTTACAAAAGTCACAATGGCTGGTGACAGTCCAGCTCAAGAGATTACCCCTATCCCTACCTCATCATTCTTGGATGAAGATGTTGAAAGTGACCAAGACCAAGTTTTTGAAGTGGGAAAGTTCATCATAGTAAAATATGATAAAGCGATATGTGGGCCAAGTGTTGAATATTCAGGGAGAGGAAACGCAGGCAAACTGTATGGTTCAACACAGAAACAAGAATGCCTTCCAGTGGCCTGACAAAGAAGATACCATTTACTACTCGTGGAGTGACATAATTGGCAAGATTTCATGGACTGGCTCATGTTCAACACATAAGTTTACCACTTCTCCTATGAAATAATTTCTAATTTTTTTTTTAAATATTGGGTCTAACAGCTTGTCATGTTTATGGTCTGTTTAACACTCTTTTGTTAGTGATGACTACAGAATGTCAAATTTCTCTTGTTCTTTGGAACCTTTGTTCAAAGAGCTTAATTGATGATTTTAACATGCTTTTAATTATTTTTGCATGATTTTAATGTTGAGAAACAAAATATTTGTTTAGTCTTTTAAGTTAAAAAATATAAATGAATGTCCTTTATTACTGTCTAATTTGACGCCACCAAAATTGTAATTATTCAGTATGTCTTGTTCACTATGTTTTTAGTTCAAATTCATACACTAAGTAATAAGATTGTACTGATATGTTGCATTTTCATTAATGTTCAAATAGAGACGGAAATGAATTTGTTTGTTACAAAAGTATTCAATAAATTTCACCAGAAATGTTCATACAGTGTCTCATTTCGTCATGTGGTGTGACGGGATGTCCTGTGGTGTGACAACACTTCAAACACAATTAAACGACTTTTATTATGTTAACTAGCTTAAATAATTATATGCATTTGAAAACATTGCATAATATAACTATATAAAAAAAATAAACATTTTCAAATATTTTTTCTCATTTTACACAATCTATCCACTGAAGTGAGTGGTAAAAGATGGCACAAGCAAAGAATATAATCGAAAAACAGCTGTGAAAAAAAAAATGTGATCAGTGATCAGTGAAATTAGTGATCATTCTTTAAGAATACTTGTTAAACTTAAAACATACCTAATTCGTATTTGACATTAATAATATTTCAATATTTGAATTTTATAGTAATGTCATGTCACTCCGCTGCACATATTTTGCCTGGAGCTGTGAGAAAGCTTATTAAATTACATGAGAAAAAAAAATCTACTAACCTCTAACAGTTTCAAAAACAACAGTATTTGAACTTTACAAATTCATACAATTCTCAAGCAATTTAGAACTTTGATTTAAAAAATGCTGTTTCACCCTTATTTGTCATCTGCCCATATATACACACACACACATCCCTGAATTAAGTACATTTCTGCAGCTGTTATTATGTTTAAATGAAAACAAAAGAAGGCAGAGGTGTTTGATATCCTATTTCGTTTTAATGTACATGTACAGTGAGGAAAATTGCAGTAGCCATGGTCAGCTGACTGAAGTTATCAAGTATGCTGCTGTTTGCAGATTTTTCCGGATTTGCGTCGTCGTGGACATCAGACTCCCGAGTCGAATGCACAAAGTCTGAGCTACCGAGGATGCACGGCCAAAATCAGCATACTTTGTTTTGAGAAACATGCGCAGACCTACGTCACCAGTCTATTTGCCTAATCTTCCCTGTACTTTACACCGCGGTGGAAACGCAGAAGGCAACAGGTCTGGGGGAAAATAATTCCTGGGGAAAAATTCCTGGTACAAATGTTCCGGGTAATTTCGGTGGAAATGCGGCAAATGACTGTAATTCACCAAAAGGCATTTATGTTCCAAAGGTTGTAGTACATTCCTAGTGGTCAAACTGATTTACTACAGGTAAAACTTTACCAAAATCAACCTTACTTTACAGAACATAATTATTCTTAGAAAACAATTTTCATATTTAACAAAAATGATTTTGTTCATCATTCAAAGGTTGTAGTACATTTGTAGCAAGACTGAATTGCTACAGGTGTAAGTTTGCCGATATCTTCCTTACCGTATGTACAGTACGTAATTAATCTTAGAAAAAATTACTGTAATTGACCTAAAGGCTTTTTTGTGTTTTTTGCAGTCCATCACTAGTAGCCAGACTAATTTACTACAGGGGACTATTTGCCAATATCTTACTTACTGTACCATACAGTACATAATTATTCTTAGAAATCAGTTATTGTAATTCACCAAAATATAACTTTTTTTCATGTTCCAAAGGCAATAGTATATTCCTAGTTACAAAACTGACTTACTACAGGTGAAACTTTGTCAATATCTCCATTACTGTATAAACAGTGCATAATAGGGGAAGTCGTGGCCTAGTGGTTAGAGTATGACTCCTGACCCTAAGGTTGTGGGTTCGAGTCTCGGGCTGGCAATACCACGAATGAGGTGTCCTTGAGCAAGGCACCAAAATCCCAAATGCTCCCCGGGCACCGCAGCATAAATGGCTGCCCACTGCTCCATGTGTGTGTGTGTTCATTGCTGTGTGTGCACATTGCATGGGTTAAATGTGGAGCACGAATTCAGAGTATGGGTCACCATACTTGGCTGTATGTCACTTCACTCACAAAAAAATACTGAAATTCACCAAAAGTTTGTTTCTTTCTAAAGGTTTCTGTATATTCGTAGTGACCAGATTGACTTCCTAAAGGTTACATTTTCACAATTACACCCTTACTGCTGGTACAGCACACAATTATTTTCATTCAAACCGAATTGACCAAAATTCACCTAATTCACTTTTTTCATGTTTTAAAGGTGCTAGTACACTACACTCCTAGGGGCTTTTGATTCTACAGCAGAATGCTTATATTTATATTCATATATATTCATTTATTATTTATATGTTTATGTGTGTGTCTGTGTACAGTGCGTGTATACAATTTAGACAAGTTGATATTCTGATTTTTTTTTTTTTAACCATGCACATTTTACAAATTCCAAACCACGTCAATCTTAACTTTTTAAATTATTGGTAAAATAAAATCTTCCAAATTAGTGTTGTCAAAAGACCCAGTACTTCGGTACCAAGTCGCTACTAAAAAATTAAAATGTCACGGTACCAGGTTTCTTTAATTACCGGTGGTACAGTGTAGCCGATCAACCCTGTTCTTGACGCGTACAGCGCTATGATTCCCGTGACAACACTATACCTAATAATTATGCACACCTGGAGATTTATATATATATATATATATATATATATATATATATATATATGTATATATATATATGTATATATATATATATATATATATGTATATATATATATATATATATATGTATATATATATATATATATGTATATATATATATATATATATATATATATATATATGTATATATATATATATGTATATATATATATATGTATATATATATATATGTATATATATATGTATATGTACCAATGTGTCCCTGAGCAAGACACTTAACCCCAAGTTTCTCCAGAGGTGTGCGTCCTCTGACATATATCGAAATTGTAAGTCGATTTGGATAAAAGTGTCAGCTAAATGAATAAATTTAAATATATACAGGGTTTCCGCGGGGCCATAAAAACATCCGGATTTTCCGTACAAGGTCATAAAAAACATTTAGCCACGTCTTAAATTGATATGCTAGTCCATTAATTTGTTCTTCCATCAAAATGCACTCGCAGTAGCAATGGCATTCATTTGTTTCACCTGTTGTAGTTCTGTATTAGGAATCTGGGTGGTATCACACTGGTATTGTGCTGCTACGACGCATCGACGTCATCGATTACAAAGATACTTCGACGTGTGTGAAATGCGTCGACGCGTCACACTGTTTGTTTACATCTCGCGTAATGCATACTGGGAATGGAGAAAGTTCCATTCTATCACAAAAACAGAGACCACTATTATCAAAAGTATGGGAATACTTTAAACAGAGGACAAATAAAATGGGCCTTTTTTCCCTTTGCAAAACCGATATGGTGTACCACCGCAGCACAACTGCGATGCACAAGCACCTCAGAGGAAAACATCTTGGCACTCTCCGGTGTTACGGTTTAACTGGTTACCGTGTGATCTGGTGACCAACTTCCTGGTTCAGGTCTGATATTCTTGTGCTTGCGGCATTCTTAAAAGTTGAGATGTTTTTAACTCGATGCAGTGCGGACACGCCTGGAAAAAACGAGCGCATTATAGCGATTGCATTATGAGCGTGCTTATTGCACGCCTACATAGGAAATAACGAACTTGAGCGCAAAAAAACGTGAACGGCCCCTTAAAAGACAGCGCGCCACGAGATAACAGTCACAAACCACCGAGCTACCCGAATCAGCTCCAAATCTCTGGAAACCATGCTAAACCATAGCAGAACCCTGACTACATTTTATGGTTTGTGAAGCTAAAGAACATTTCATGACGTCTCAGACAACAGTACATTTTTGGCTACTGGGGTTTAATTATAAACGCTATCATAAACTCATATTTACCATAGTAAAATATTTTTTTTGCCTCTATTTCATACTGTAAAAACTTCAACCACATTGGTTGAAAATGAATAAAGGTTGAAATATTATATTAGTTGTTGTACTTATATTTTTACTTTTTTGTAAAGTTATCCAAAGGATTCATTAGCTAATAAAAAAGAACATTAGATTAATTATTTATTGTAATAAAAATAATCCTTAGATTAGTAGATAATAATTGTTAGTTGCAGGTCTACACTGGTATCACAGCGTTCCAGAACTACAAGGTCCATGCGGCAGCATACAGACTTGTCAGAAGGACTTTCACAGAAACCCGCGCGAACTCCAAACATACTGTATCGTACTGAGTCACTGCTTAGCTTAATTGAAATCATCCTGGCTATCACAATAGGAAAATGTACCTTTAACGATCTGTGGCTCGAAGACGGTTAGTTTAGTAGCTGGCTCAAGCCCGTCGCTAACAATCGGTATCAAGCATCCAAACACAAGACACGGAGAAACTGAACAGAGTAGCTGGTTACTCGCGCGCTGTGTTAGGTGCGGAGAGAGAGAGAGCCGTGTATCATGGACAGTCCCTCCTGAACATGAACGGACAAATACTAATCGCAGTTTTGAACAAACAATAGGATGTGAAAGAGCCCAAATCAGTGCCACGGTGTTCAGGTGTTCAGGGCTCACGCAGAGATAGGCGTCTCAAAGCGCTTGAACACTGAATTTGCTTCATTTTGCTCTTATGCCGACAAATACATAAAAAATGTCAAAATACCTGCCTTGGAAAGTATGCTCGAAAAAAACTTTTTTTCAGTTATTTTCAGCTATTTCTTAAGTCAAAGTAAACAGTTGAGGAAAAAGATAATCAGCGCTTAATTTAGCTACTAGCTGCTGTAATGTTAATCCAAGAGCCAAGAAAATGAAAGAAAAATCACTCACTGCTCTTGACTGCTTTACTTTGTAGTTTTAACAAGAATTTATGCACAGTCAAACTAAAAATTATCCAGAGTACAGATATAATTTTTGATATACATATTTTACTAGTAGGTACAGGACACTAATACATTTATGTGAGTATAAGCAAATTGCTTGCTGTACATACAGTAAAGAAGGTATTGGTAAAATGTCACCTATTGTTTTATGTTCTATTATATTTATTTGTAATATTTTGTATATGTAGTAAGTCAGTCTGACTACTGGGAATCTGCTCAAACCTTTGTAACATAAAAAAAAAAAAAAAACTTTGGGGGAATTTGAGTAGTTTTTTTCCCAAGAATAATTACATTTACATTTAATCACTTAGCCGACGCTTTTATCCAAAGCGACTTATAAATGAGAACAATAGATACAATAGTCGAATCATCTGGTTGGAAATGAAAAGTAGAGTTGGGTGTCATCAGCGTAGCAGTGAAAAGAAAAGCCATGCTTCTGAATGACAGATCCTAATGACGTCATGTAGATGGAGAAGAGATGTGGTCCAAGTACTGAGCCTTGAGGAACCCCAGTAGCGAGTTTTTGTGACTTAGAAACATCACCCCTCCAAGACACGATGAAGGATCTGTCGGAGAGGTAAGACTTCAACCACAGGAGTGTGGTTCCAGAGATGCCCATCTTTCTGAGGATGGGCAGGAGAATCTGGTGATTAACAGTGTCAAATGCAGCAGACAAGTCCAGTAAGATGAGTACTGAGGATTTTGAAGCTGCTCTTGCCAGTCACAGGGCTTCAGTATCCGAGAGCATGGCAGTCTCAGTTGAGTGGCCACTTTTGAAGCCACATTGATTGCGATCCAGGAGGTTTTTCTGTACAAGGAACATAGAGAGCTGGTTGAACACAGTTTGCTCAAGTGTCTTTGCAATGAATTGAAGAAGGGATACGGGTCTGTATTTTCTAGAAGCACTGGATTTAGAGGTGGTTTCTTAAGCAGTGGGCTTACCCAAGCCTGCTTAAATGCTGAAGGAAATGTTCCAGAGTGAAGAGAGGAGTTGACAATGTGAGTAAGTGAAGGTATGACTGAAGAAGAAATCACTTAAAGGAGGTGAGTGGGGATCGGATCAAGTGGAAAAGTAGTGGGATGACTGGACAGGATAAGTTTGGAATCATCCATCTCTGAGAGTGGAGAGAAGAAGGAGAGAGAGTGTGCATTGGTCACTGTGAAGGTGTCCTCAGTCTGCAGTGTGGAGGATTGGTTACTGATGGTTCTTGTCTTATTTCATTAGCTGTCATGAGCTGTAAGAGTCAATGGAGAATAGGGTAGAGGCAGACTGAGAAAAGAAGAGAAAGTTTTGAAGCGTGTCTGAGCATAACAACAGTTGTTAATTTGTTGTGGTAGTAGGATGTTTTAGCAGTGAAGACATTTGCAGAGAAAGAAGAGAGGAGAGACTGATACACACTGAGGTCGGTAGAGTTTCTTGATTTATGCCATTTCCTCTCTGCAGCCCATGAGTTTAGAGCGATGTCACGGAGAACCTCGGACAGCCAGGGGGCAGATGGGGCAGTGCATGCTGGTCTAGACAACAGTGGACAAAAGTTGTCCAAGCAAGAGGTTAAGAGTGGAGCAAAGAGTATCCGTAGCACTGTTCGTGTCCAGAGCTAAAAACTAAGAGAGTGAAGGAAGTGAGGATGAAACCACAGAAGATAGGCGAGATGGAGAGACGGAGCGTAGGTTCCGTCGAAAGGTGACCTGCATTGGAGTGTGTGCTGCTTCAGGAGTAAGTGCTAGGTTAGCAGTAATGAAGAAGTGGTCTGAGGTGTGCACTGGAACACCTGAAGAGTTATTCACGCAGCAACAGCGCGTGTAGATGAGGTCTAGTTGGTTGCCTGATTTGTGAGTTGCTGTAGTAGACACTCGCTTGAGAGCAAATGAGGTGAGCCAGCAGCCTGAGGTTTATCTAGGTGGATGTTGAAGTCACCAAGCAGTAACAGAGGAGGACCATCTTCAGGAAAGTTTAATAGCAGCACATCCAACTCCTGGATCCTCAAGTGGATTTTAACAGGGTGGGTTACAGTAATGGCATGTGATTCAAAGTAACAGTTACCTGTAGGTGATGGTTCAAATTTCTGTTCTTTTGATATAAGGAGACCAGTACATCCACCTCTCCCAGTCATACGATGAGTGTGGGAGCAAGTGAAATTAGTGGAGAGGGCTGCGGGAGTGGTAGTGTCTTCATGTTTGATCCAAGTCTCAGTTGGTCCAATGAGGTTGAGACTGGAATGAGTAGCAATATAATAAATTAAGTCTGCTCTGTTAACAGCAGACAGGCAGTTCCATAGACCAACTGGAATAGAATAGAGAGCGTAGTAGTAGAGGTCAGAGGGACATGCTGTAGATTTGTCAGATAGGCCTTCCTTCAACGTACATTGCGTGCTCTCCGAGGGTTGACTTGGCTGCTGCCGGAGTGAAAAATATCGCTTTTATATTAGCCTGATTACCTGTGATTGAAGTCAGCCGGCCACACCTAGCAGACGGAAACTGGGCAGTCCTGTGATTTACCAGGATAAGACACACAGTAATTAAACCAAACTTTCCAAGCAATAACGATCACACGGTAGTCTAATGAGAAACGAGGCAAAAGGCTTACAATCTACAGTCATTATCTGTTGCTCGACTCTTTCTTCTGACAAGGGCTTCCAAAACAAATAATTATGTACTATATGTACAGTAAGGGAGATATAGCCAAAATTACACCTGTAGTATATCACTTTGCATTATACACACCTTATAGTTTGGTAATGTTTTAGTTTTAAATGTTAGAAGTCAGTAAAACCCAATCTGTGAAATTGTCAGATGGTCCCTTACCCATCAAGTGCCGCTATAGCACGCCAAAGCTTTCTCCAGCTTAAATTTGCTGCTACGATACATTTAGGCAGGTTTTTTTTATATTATTAAGACAAAGGCCTCTAGATGGCGTTTTAACACATCATTATTAAACAATCAGACATTCATTAATTTGCTTAAAGATCATATAAAGGAGTTTCTCAAAATTAATATATCTTGTGATGTAGACCTCAATTATTGTGGGAAACGACAAAATATGCAATACGAGGATTCCACATATATAATATATAATTTTTTCATCTGCTCTTGCCAAAATGCAAACCCGCCAATTTTCACAATTAGAAAATAAGTATTGCAAAACTTACAAAAAATATTTTTTTCTGATCAACAAGCTACATGGATGTCCCCCTTGAAAGAGGAATATGACTTACTTTCACAATCAAATGCAGAGTTAATTTTACATAGAATGAGGGAAAAAAATATTATTTTGAATCCGAGATCTAGCCACTTTTTGGCCTTCAGGCTGAGGGAATGTGAGTCTAAGGCATACATCAGTGCAAGAAAATATTCGGATGACCAGGTAACCACAAATCCTATGTTTTAATTAACAACGTATTTAGAGGGTTTTACACAAATTTGTACAAACAGCCAAACGATTTTGAGGCAGTTTGTAAAGGGTACTTGGATAAATTAGAACTTCCTCAGATCTCGCAGATGGATAAAGATTCTTCAGAGGCCCTGTTAACTTTCGAGGTGCTGCATTTAGCAATAAAAAGCCTACAGAAGGGCAAGTCACCAGGCTTAGATGGCCTTCCTCCTGAATTAGATTTAGAAATATGGGAGTGGGGTGAAATATGTGGTAGGTTACTCTCATGCTTGATTCATTTAATTTTACAATCAAGTATAGTACATTTCATAGAGACCAAAAAACAACTACAGACCAATATCACTCATCCCATTCAATCCAAAAGTTTATGATAAAACAGGGCTCTAGACTAACACTGGTTGCACTCGTGCGCCTAACTTTTTTTTCTTAGATCCACTAGCACAAAAGTTGGCTGCACCCAAATTTCTGACCACATCGCATTTAACACAGCAATTTACAAGAAAGGTTATTTACTGAAAAAGAGTTGTTTCTAAAAGTGCTTCACTGAGCTGAAAATAAACTTAAAACATCTCATAACATCATAAATGAAATAAAAAGAAAATCTAAATTTAAGTGTTTTAAGAGCTTAAAACGGCAGCATCTCATTCTGTTTTCTCCACTATTCTATTTGCATTTTGTCCATAGAAATGCTTAATTTATGCCCCGTTTCCACTGCAGGAACTTTACCCAGGAACTAGGGACTTTGGCCTGGTAAAAAAATGCCCCTCAGAAAGTCCCTGTTGGCGAGGTGGTACTTTTTTAAAGTTCTGGAACTTTCGGGGGCGGGACACACACACACATATATATATATATATATATATATATATTACACACACACACAAATCCCTGAAATAAGAACTATTCTGCAGCTGTTCTTATGTTAAAATGAAAATGAAAGGAGGCAGTGGTATTTGATATCCTATTTAGTTTTATTGTAAAATATACTGAGAGAAAAATTGCAGTAACCAAGACGAGCTGACTGAAGTTATGAAGTACGCTGCTGTTTGCAGATTTACCGGATTCACACTCCCGAGTCGAATTAGCGAAATCTGAACTACCGAGGATGCACGTCCAAAATCTGCGTACTTTGTATTGAGAAACGCGTGCAGACCTACGTCACCAGTCTATTTGCCTAATCTTCCCGGTACTTTACACCGCGGTGGAAACGCAGAAAGCAACAGGTCTGGGGGGAAAAAAGTTCCTGGTACAAATGTTCCCGGTAATTTCGGTGGAAACGCGGCATAAGTGATGTAATTTGACGCGAACAGGATAAAAGTGGACATGCACTGTGGGCAGACCGGGCTAATCGATAATGATAATCATTGTTGATGATTTTCATTATTAATAATAATTAAATGTATCGATTTGTTGTTGCAGCCCTAAATTACAGAAAATCACCAAAGAACGAACCCTGTCTACTGGATCTGTCAATCTGTTGTTTCTTTACAAAATGATATCTCCATCTACTGGCATGGAGGCATAATGCAGTGTTTTGAGATTTTCATGGGTCCGTGTTAAAAAGGGAAAGTTCTGAGTTAGTTTTTGTATGTACACAAATATTTTATCTTTTTTAAACGTTTCAATTAATTTTTCATCTTTATTTTGATTTAATTTTAGGCCTGATGAAAATGAAAGAAGAAAAACGAGATCTGAAAGAGGTGGAGGAGAAATATCAGGATCAGAAATATCATGGTGTCAATGAAGAAAAATCTGTGAATTGCAGCATTAAAACAAGAGAAGTCAAGAGGCCTTTCAGCTGCTCTCAGTGTGGAAAGAGTTTTACAATGAAAACAAGCCTTAATAGGCACATGTTAATTCATGCTGGGATGAAATCTTTCAGCTGCTCTCAGTGTGGAAAGAGTTTTACACAGAAAGCACACCTTAAGAAGCATTTGGTATCTCACACTTCAGAAAAACCTTTCGGCTGCTCTCAGTGTGGAAACACTTTCTCATGTAAAGCAAGCCTTAATAGGCACATGTTAATTCATGCTGGAATAAAGTCTTTCAGCTGCTCTCAGTGTGGAAAGGGTTTTACACAGAAAGCACACCTTAAGAGTCATTTGGTAACTCACACTTCAGAAAAACCCTTCGGCTGCTCTCAGTGTGGAAACACTTTCTGGTGTATAGGAAGCCTTAAGAAGCACATGTTAATTCATGCTGGGATAAAGCCGTTCTCCTGCTCTCAGTGTGGAAAGTGTTTTAGAAGAAATCATGCCTTAATAGGCACATTTTAATTCATACTGGAATAAAGCCTTTCAGCTGCTCTCAGTGTGGAAAGAGTTTTACACTGAAAGCACACCTTAAGAAGCATTGGTATCTCACACTTCAGAAAAATCCTTTGGCTGCTCTCAGTGTGGAAACACGTTCTGGTGTAAAGAAAGCCTTAGGAAGCACATGTTAATTCATGCTGAGATAAAGCCGTTCTCCTGCTCTCAGTGTGGGAAAGTGTTTTAGAAAGAAATCATGCCTTAATAGGCACATGTTAATTCATGCTGGAATAAAGTCTTTCAGTTGCGCTCAGTGTGGAAAGGGTTTTACACAGAAAGCACACCTTAAGAAGCATTTGGTATCTCACACTTCAGAAAAACCCTTTGGCTGCTCTCAGTGTGGAAACACTTTCTGGTGTAAAGAAAGCCTTAAGAAGCACATGTTAATTCATACTGGGATGAAGCCGTTCTCCTGCTCTCAGTGTGGAAAGTGTTTTAGAAAGAATTCATACCTTAATAGACACATGTTAGTTCATGCTGGAATAAAGTCTTTCAGCTGCCACTCAGTGTGGAAAGGGTTTTACACAGAAAGCACACCTTAAGAAGCATTTGGTATCTCACACTTCAGAAAAACCCTTTGGCTGCTCTCAGTGTGGAAACACTTTCTGGTGTAAAGAAAGCCTTAGGAAGCACATGTTAATTCATGCTGAGATAAAGCCGTTCTCCTGCTCTCAGTGTGGAAAGTGTTTTAGAAAGAAATCATGCCTTAATAGGCACATGTTAATTCATGCTGGAATAAAGTCTTTCAGCTGCACTCAGTGTGGAAAGGGTTTTACACAGAAAGCACACCTTAAGAAGCATTTGGTATCTCACACTTCAGAAAAACCCTTTGGCTGCTCTCAGTGTTGAAACACTTAGCCTCTTTCATAATGCCATTGCAGCAAATACACGGGTAAAGTGTTCTGGCAATTATTCCCGGGTTGCTAGATTTTGCATTGCCAGTGATTACCCAAGATATGTGCATGCTTTCACACACCCGTAAAGATCCCGTAACGACACGTGACATCAGTGACATAATGTACGAGTCGAAAATGTTAGGCACGTTATACTTTCACTGAAGCAAGTGAACGATCTCGACATTAGCGCGAAAAGTGAGGAACTAACTGATTTCTGCTTCATTACAGTTTGCATATATTTTTTTGTTGCAAACGTTGATCTTTCTTCAAAACAGCCGGCAAAAGAGTCGCGCGATAACGTGCGTCATCACTTCGACACGGCATTAGATCTGGCTTTTCACCTGTAAAGCAAGCTATGAGAAACACATGAGCCCTTTCACACTGCACGTCGGACCCGCAATATTTCCGGAACATTGCCGGGTTGCCTTCTGTGTGAAAGCAACCACGTCCCAGAATTGATTACCGAATTGAACCCAGGTCGGGGACCTAGTAACATTGCAGTGTTCGACCCGGGACGAGCGCTGTGTGAACAAAAGCCAGATCTAATTCCGTGTTGAAGTGATGACACGACTCTTTTACCGGCTGTTTTGAAGGAAGATCAACGTTCACGACGAAAACATATGTGCAAACTGTAATGAAGCAGAGATTCCTCACTTTCCGCGCTGAAGCATAACGTGCCTAGCGTTGTCGACTCGTACATTACACGTCACGCGCTGATGTCACGTGTCGTTACGGGATCTTCAAGGGTTGTGTGTGAAAGCACGCACATATCCCGGGTCATCACTGGCAATGTGAAAGTGCAAAATCTAGCGACCAGGAAACAATTGCAGGAACACTTTACCCCTGTATTTGCCGGAATGGCAGTGTGAAAGGGGCTATGTTAATTCATGCTGGGATAAAGCCTTTCAGCTGCTCTCAGTGTGGAAAGAGTTTTACATATAAATTTT
>NW_020525726.1:0-86538 GCF_003368295.1 Carassius auratus
GGCATCAGGTAAACTGTGCCCAGCGGGCACATGCATTCCACAAATCCCTCTGGCAGTGAGGTTTTAAAGGATATGGCGGTTAAAGGGTTAATCCGAATCATCTAGACTTTAAAATCACATTCACAGAACAATATATATATATATATAGTAACACTTTACAATAAGATTTCATTTATAAACATTATGTTAACATGAACAATATTTATATAGCATTCATTCATGTCAGTTAATATTCCAAACTTAAACATTAAAACATTGTTTTATTGTGATTTTTTTCCAAGCACATTTTACCAATTCCAAACCATATCAATCTTAATAACTACCATTATTTTTTATTTAATCATTTATGATTAAAAGAAAAACTCCTTATATTCATGTGTGCAGAATCATTAGGCATGTTTTCTTTTACAGATGAAATGCGCTAAAAAAGAGTTTTAACTCAAACTGTTTTAACTCAAAGTCGAAAATTATGAAATACCCATGAGAAATATCAAACACAAATGCAATACAGAAATGGATAAGTTAAGACTTGACCATTGTACAAAAATGCTGACAGGGTCATGAGGTCAGAAAAGAAGAAGAAAAAAAACAGGTTAAGAAGAACTGACAAAAAGAATTGCAAAATAATTAGGAATTAATGTGAAGATTAATTTTTAGTCAATTCTGCAAGACAGACTTTCAGGAAAGGAGGTGGAATAAAATGAGCTCCTAAATCTTAATCCCGGATTCTGGAAGATATATTCCTCAAACCATCGGACAAGAGGAGGTGGTGCTGGTCCTTCACAAGTCACTCTAATCTGTTCATAAAGCCTATATATAAAGTCTTAATATATAGTATTTCACAATACTTCATGGTATTCTAATTAAATCATTTTTTGGAATCTTTGATTTCTCAGAACCTGACACATTGTAATTCTGAGACTCCAGGAAAGTGGCAGTTCTGTAAAATGTTGGCACTGGAGACTAAATGCTCCCTGATAGTTTCACACCTAATTCACTTAACACACACACAAACACACACACACACATTACCCACAGTGACAGAGGGACAGAGTGACATCAGATCTATGATAGTTTTTTAATTTTCTATCATCCATATAGTGTTGTATAGTCATGAAACTATGCATATTTCCTAAGAATGACTTGTCTTCTATGTGTACATTTTTTTGAAGTGTTTAGAAGCTGCACTTAAAAAAATAAAAGACATTTACTGGTTACTTTTTTACTGTTATTTCAAAAAATCACCACAACAAAACCATTCAAGCTATCCAAAATTCATTCGCACCTGTACTGTAAGATACATTCTTTAAACAGTGGTAAAAGAGGATGTGGTGCTGATCCTTCAAGAGTCACTCAAAACTTATCTGTCCATAAAGAATTATTCTTAATATACAGTTCACAATACTTCAGCTTGTTATTCTAATAAAGTGAGGGTCATTTTATCAGTAAAATACATAAAATTCATATTATTTTTCTTTGAAAGATTTCTATAAATGATTTAAATCATACTTGTTTCTACAATAATTATTTAAAAGTGATCCTATAGCTCCATCTGGTGGCCATTATTGGTACTAAGAATTGCAAGCTTGATTTATATGTTATGATAGTTTTAATTTTATGCTGGCTCTTGAAAATGATAAAGCTATGAAACTTACTGTGCTTCCTTCAAATGATGACTTCTAGGTATATAAAAATTTATGAAGAGTTGGAATTAAAAATTTTAAAGATATAGTAAAATAACTATGGTATTTTTTTATGTTACTTTAATAAATCTCTATGGCCACACCATTTAAGGTATCCTAAACCCATTCGCAATTTAACATCTTCAGTATATGGCTTCATGTTAAAAAAGTTTGGTGTGAACTACTTGTGTCTTCTTGGAGGAGAATGAATTCATTTACAGGCTGAGTTTATCATAAATCCACAATAACATTTCTGAGTTCTGTATCAATCAGTGTTGTTGTTTGTTTATTTTTTATTTTTTTATTTTTTTCATAGGAAGATAACTGACCCTTTACTCTCCTTTTTAATAAATGAGCTATTTATAGCTGTATTTATAAACTGCTTACTACTGACTATTAATATTGGGACAAGGCTTTATGAAGCATGAACTGACTATTTACTAATGAGTGCAGTTATTATAAAGTGTTATCAATGCATTTGCTAATCTTAACAAATTAGACATTATTTTACAGTGTTATCAAATCCCTTAAATGATTTGTAAGTGTTTTGTAATGATTTTATTGACCTACAAGCATTTGTGAAAGTTCTGCTTGCATTACAGCTTAGTCTTGATCTGTGAGCTGAACAGATTTACTGTTACATCCATGAGATTATGTAAATTCAAATAAATATCATGTCACAGGATGTCAGAGGTCAGTATCAAATTAGTTTGAAATTATTATTTGCAGCACCAATAAGGTTTTTTAGGATTTTTAAAAATCCCTAAAACTGTCAGAAAAGGATAAGGCCTAAGATTTCTATGTGAGTGGCTAAATTTGTTTGTTTTTATAACTATAATGCATAAACTATGAAACTATACAAAATGTATAAAAAAGTACAAGTTATTCTTTTCCAATGTTTTTTATTTATTTATAATTTTTTTTTTTTTTTTTTGGGATTTACATTTTTAAAAATTTGCCTACGGCAATCATTCTACACAGCTTGAATAAAACCTGTCAATATTTATTATAGACCACTATAACTGTGTATAATCTAACAAACAAGTTTATTATGAAAATAAAAGCGTGTACACCAGATAAATTGGACGATAAAGAAATTGCTAACAATAGTATAACAGAGCATGTTTTAGGTTTTTAGGCGTTTAGATGCAGAAATGGAAAAATCAGATGTAAAATCAAATGTAATTGATTTAATTAAATATAGATTAAGTCTTGTTAGAGCAAAATAATAAATAAATACGTACACACATTAAAAAAGCAGCCAAGATGAATGAGTTTAATTTTTTATATAGATTAAAAGTGAAGACAGAAGCAGCTGGTATATGCGGTCACTTAATATTAAAATCCAGTAGATCCACTTCAGATTTATTTCTCAACAGTTTATGTTCACGTGGCTGTTTTCGTTTATATTCGCCAAGCTATTATGTATTTTGAAATAATCTTGTCCGTGATGTGTTCATTCTTACGACGAAAGGCAGAATCCTGCAGCTCCAGAGATACATGTTATTCTGCCAGTCGCGCTTTCAAATAGTCTTGCACACTTAAACGGGTCACAAACACCTGCATTTAGCTCGTGTTGTGTTATAATGGATGTATTGTGTGCATTTATGGCAATAATTTATTTTGAAAAGCTCTTAAACAAGAATAAATTCGTTAGTTTTGAACTTGTGACACTGTGCGGGCTGATCGGAGGCAGTGATTTCAGATAGGCAGCCGCAAATATTTCATTTTCACACAAACAGTTCAAAAACATTTTAATTTAGCTCTTGGTGTGCTCTAATTGGTGAATTGTGTGATATCGCTGCAATACTTTATTTTAAATAGCTATAAAACAAGAATAAACTCGTTTTTTTCTGAGCTCATCATTCCACACGCTGGTGCTCAGAGCGGTGATTCATCTCTCGTGTTTCTCACGTATCACTGACCACACATCAATTATTAATGAGCCCTGACCTGATAATAATCATATATGTTGGTTTAGCTTGTCAGTGTGAATTAAATCCAAGTATTTATTTGTATTTTAGCCGATTTAAAAGTGAAACAAAAAGACAGTCTCCTCCCTTTTTTAGTCCGGTAACTGCACCTGTAGGGGCGCTATTTCTCTCAGACAATGGAAGTCTAAGCACACACACTCAAACAGAGGGACAGAGTGATATGAGATGTCTGACAGTTTTTTAATTTTCTGTTATCCATACAGTGTTGTAAAGTCATGAAACTATGCATATTTACTCAGAATAACTTTTTTTCTGTATGAAAAAAGGTTTTGAAGTGTTTGGAATTTAAAAATGCAGGAAAATTAATAATTCCATCTTTATTGTCATTTTAAAAAATCCCCACGACAAAACCATCCAAGCTATCCAAAACCCATTCACAATTTAAGTTCCTCAATGTTTTTTCAACATGTACACCAAGTTTGGTGTGTATAGTGTTACTCTCCTCTGAGCAGTATGCATTAATTCACAGCTAAATGTAAAAAACAATCCACATTCAAATCAAAATAGCCGACTTCCTGTTGGTCGTAGCTGATGACTGTGAATTAGAAAGTTGTCCGTCTTGATAAGAACAATTTTTGTACTGAGTTTGGTGTCTGTAGCTAAAACTAACCCCCCCACTTTTGACAAAAGGTGGCGCTATAGAGTGCCTCTTCCACGCCCTCTTATGAAATTTTGCCAGTGTCTAGCTGTCACTAATACTGATATGTGTTCTGAGTTTGATGAAATTCTAAGTATGTTATATGCCTCAAAATCACCTGAGAATTATTCCAGTTTGACATGTTGCCACGGCAACAATATTTTTAGATATCAATATCCCCCCAGCAGATTTATATCGGCTGTGTTTTAACATTATTCTGATGAAGTTTGAAGGAAATCGAGTAAAAATAAGATGCTGAATTCAAAGCATTTTGAAAATGACACACTTCCTGCTGCCACTTGGTGGCGCTATAACTTTGACTCCTAATAGTCACATATATGCGATCGACATCATACAATGAATAATCTGATGAAGTTTGATTAAAATTAGGAAATGTATGTGGATGGTATTAGACACTTCCTGTTTCTCATTTCTCGCCATAATTTCAAAGCCTCGCCACGAGCAAACCGTTCGAGATATCAAAAATCCCCTGGCAATTTTTCATCCCCAATGTCTTGAGATCATGTTGACCGAGTTTGGCGGCAATCGAGTAAAAAACCTATGACAAGTATTTCAAATTCCAGAGCATGCGCTTTTTACATAACTCTAAATAGCTGACTTCCTGTTGGGCGGAGCCTATGATATTCAATACGAAAGTTGTTCGGCACAATGAGATCTATATGTGTACTGAGTTTCATATGAATATTGGCAAGTATGTGTGAGCTATACATCAACATTTCTGACTGTGATCCAGGGGGCGCCGTAGAGCCCCTGTGCCACGCCCAGGTCCCAGCTTCTGCAGGCTCCTAAAGGCCACAGATTCCAAAGTGTGTGCAAATTTTCAAGAGTTTTTGAGTATGTTAAGGACCCCAAAAGCCCCCACAACTTTGAAGAAAAATATGACTACTAAACCCAAAATAGCCAACTTCCTGTTGGGCGGAGCCTATGACATGCAGTACGAAAGTTGTTTGGTTTGATGAGATCTACATGTGTACCGAGTTTCGTGTGTCTACGTGCAAGTATGTATGATATATGGCCCTCAGTATTCCAGGGGGCGCTGTAGAGCCCCTGTGCCACGCCCGTGTATCAGTCTCTGCCCGGCCCTAATGGCCGCAGGTTCCAATGTGTGTGCCAATTTTCAAGACTTTTTAAGCATGTTAAGGACCCCAAAAGCCCCCGAAACCTTGGAAAAAAATTAGAAGAATAAATAATAATAATAATAATAACAAATAATCCTAAGGAAAACAATAGGGCTCTCGCCCTCCAGGCTTGAGCCCTAATAATAAAAAATAATCCTAAGGAAAACAATAGGCCTCTCGCCCTTTGGGCTTGAGCCCTAAATATAGCTGCAAGCAGCGATGGCGGGCTCAAGCCACCAATGCCATCGCCACCCCGGTGGCATCAGGTAAACTGTGCCCAGCGGGCACATGCATTCACAATATCCCTCTGGCAGTGAGGTTTTAAAGGATAAGGCAGTTAAAGGGTTAATCAGAATCATCAAGACTTAAAAATCACATTCACAGAACAATATATATAACTTTAGTGACACTTTACAATAGTATTTCATTTCTAAACATTATGTTAACATGAACAATATTTATATAGCATTCATTCATGTCAGTTAATATTCCAAACTTAAACATTAAAACATTGTTTTATTGTGATTTTTTTTCCAAGCACAATTTACCAATTCCAAACCATATCAATCTTAATAACTACCATTATTTTTTATTTAATCATTTATGAGTGCTATACAATAGTCCAGGAAAGCTGGAAGAGAAAAACTCCTTATATTCATGTGTGCAGAATTATTGGGCATGTTTTCTTTTACAGATGAAATGCGCTAAAAAAGAGTTTTAACTCAAACTGTAAAGCCCATGAGAAATATCAAACACAAATGCAATACAGAAATTGATAAGTTAAGACTTGGCCATTTTACAAAAAATGCTGACTGGGTCATGAGGTCAGAAAAGAAGAAGAAGAAAAAAACAGGTCAAGAAGAACTGACAAAAATAATTGCAAAATAATTAGGAATTAATGTGAAGATTAATTTTTAGTCAATTCTGCAAGACAGACTTTCAGGAAAGGAGGTGGAATAAAAATGAGCTCCTAAATCTTAATCCCGGATTCTGGAAGATATATTCCTCAAACCATCGGACAAGAGGAGGTGGTGCTGGTCCTTCACAAGTCACTCTAATCTGTTCAGAAAGCCTATATATAAAGACTTAATATATAGTATTTCACAATACTTCATGGTATTCTAATCAAATCATTTTTTGGAATCTTAGATCTCCCAGAACCTGACACATTGTAATTCTGAGACTCCAGGAAAGTGGCAGTTCTGTAAAATGTTGGCGCTGGAGACTAAATGCTCCCTGATAGTTTCACACCTAATTCACTTAACACACACACGAACACACACACACACACACACACACATTACCCACAGTGACAGTGGGACTGAGTGACATCAGATGTATGATAGTTTTTTAATTTTCTATCATCCATATAGTGTTGTATAGTCATGAAACTATTGTCATGAGACCAGTCATTCTGAGGAAATATGCCTCAGAATGACTGGTCTTCTATGTGTATATTTTTTTAAGTGTTTAGAAGCTGCACTTTAAAAAAATTAAAAGACATTTACTGGTTCCTTTTTTACTATTATTTCAAAAAATCACCACGACAAAACCATTCAAGCTATCCAAAATTCATTCACACCTGTTGTGTAAGATAAATTCTTTAAACAGTGGTAAAAGAGGATGTGGTGCTTCAAGAGTCACTCAAAACGTATCTGTCCATAAAGCCTATAAAGAGTTATTCTTAATATACAGTTCACAATACTTCAGCTTGTTATTCTAATTAAATGAGGGTCATTTATCAGTAAAATACATACAATTCATATTATTTTTTTGAAAGATTTCTATAAATGATTTAAATCTTACTCGTTTCTACAATAATTATTTAAAAGTAATCCTATAGCTCCCTCTGGTGGCCATTATTGGTACTAAGAATTGCTAGCTTGATTTATAAGTTATGATAGTTTTAATTTTATGCTGGCTCTTGAAAATGATAACGCTATGAAACTTACTGTGCTTCCTTCAAATGATGAATTCTACTTATATAAAAAATTATGAAGAGTTAGAATGAAAAATGTTAAACATATAGTAAAATAACTATTGTATTTTTTTTATGTTACTTTAATAAATCTCTATGGCACCACCATTTAAGCCATCCTAAACCCATTCACCATTTAACATCTCAGTATATTGGCATCATGTTGAAAAAGGAGTATGGAGTAGTATGAGGAGGAGTATGAATTCATTTACAGGCTGATTTTATCTAGCCTGACTACGTCAGACTTCCTACTTCCGCTCAATTTCATTTCGCTTCTGTACTCAGTCTGATACAGCTTCAGAGCCTTCTGTTTCCCACCGGTCTGAAAACAGCCGGGCCAATCAACGAGCAGAGGGCGGGCTGAGAGCCGTGACGTAGATGCTTAGCGCCGAGTTTTACATTGTAGGTTAGAGAAATCGAAAACCGAAACGACCGCGGAAATGGGAAACGAGACACGGGATGCAATTCTCTCTGTTATGGAGAACATTCAACTCTTTTTCAAACTGCAAAAGTCGTTTACAGCCATGTTCACTCCGGTATTTCGCTCGCATCATCATGTGTTAACAACAGGTTTACAGTGGAAGTTCAATCATAGATTTGAGTTCGATGCATGATGTCTGTGCTTTGATGCGGCTGTGCAGGCGAATAACGTACGTCATAACTAAACGTATCTGATTGGCTACGGGTAACCAATGATTTTAAACTTCAGACAAGCGCCCCCTAGCAAGAGAGAAAACACTTCTCTATGATGCCATTCCAGACTCTGTCTATGAAGCAAAGTGAAGTAGCAGAGTCTGGTATTACCAGGCTAGATTTTATCATAAATCCACAATAAAATTTCTGAGTTCTGTATCAATCTTTGTTGTTGTTTGTTTATTTTTATCTTTTATTTTTCATAGGAAGATAACTGACCCTTTACTCTCCTTTTTAATAAATGTGCTTATAAACCAAGGACAAGCTATTTATAGCTGTATTTATAAACTGCTTACTACTGACTATTAATATTGGGACAAGGCTTTATAAAGCATGAACTGACTATTTACTAATAAGTGCAGTTATTATAAAGTGTTATCAATGCGTTTGCTAATGTTAACAAATTAGACATTATTTTACAGTGTTATTAAATCCTTAAATGACTCATAAGCAGTTGTGAAAGTTCTGCTTGCATTACAGCTTAGTATTGATCTGTGAGCTGAACAGATTTACTGTTACATCCATGAGATTATGTAAATTCAAATAAATATAATGTCACAGGATGTCATAGGTCAGTATCAAATGAGTTTGAAATTATTATTTGCAGCACAAATAAGTTTTTATTTTTTATTTTTAATAATCCTTAAAACTGTCAGAAAAAGGATAAGGCCTAAGCTATTTCTATGTGAGTGGCTAAATTTATTTTTGTTTTTATAATTGTAATTCACAAACTATGAAATTATACAAAATGTATAAAAAGGTAAATAAATAAATATGCACACATTAAAAAAGCAGCCAAGTCGAATGAGTTTCCTTTTTTATATAGATAAAAATTGAAGACAGAAGCAAGTGGTAAATGTGGTCACTTTAATATTCAAATCCAGTATATCCACGTCAGATTTATTTCTCAACAGTTTATGTTCACGTGGCTGTTTTCGTTTATATTCGCCAAGCTATTTTGAAATAATCTTGTCCGTGATGTGTTCGTTCGTACGACGAAAGCCAGAATCCTGCAGCTCGAGAGATATGTTATTCTGCCAGTCGCGGTGTCAAATAGTCTTGCACACTTAAACTGGTCACAAACACCTGCATTTAGCTCTTGCGGTGTTATAATGGGTGTATTGTGTGCATCGGTGGCAATATTTTTTTTAAAAAAGCTCTTAAAAAAGAATAAATTCGTTTGTTTTGAGCTCGACACTGTACGCGCTGATCGGAGCGGTGATTTCAGATAGGCAGCCGCAAATATTTAATTTTTACACAAACAGTTCAAAAACATGTGATTTTAGCTCTTGGTGTGTTCTAATTGGTGAATTGTGTGATATCGCTGCAATATTTTATTTGTAAAAGCTATAAAACAAGAATAAACTCGTTTTTTCTGAGCTCGTCATTCCACACGCTCATGCTCAGAGCGGTGATTCATCTCTCGTGTTTCTCACGTATCACTGACCACACATCAATTATTAATGAGCTTTGACCCGGTAATAATCATATATGTTGCTTTAGTTTGTCAGTGTGAATTAAATCTAAGTATTTATTTGTATTTAACTGATTTAAATGGTGGCACTGTAGACTAAATGCTCTCTGATAGTGTCACACCTAATTCTTCACTTTAAGTCTTAATTGTTTTGCATTGAATATTTTTCTGTTCTTCTCCACCTGTTTTTTTTTCTGACTTTTCTGACCCAGTAAGCATTTTGTCCAGTGGTCATGTCTTTACTTTGCGATTACTGTACTGCTCTAATTTTGATTATTTTTCATGGAGATCTAATAATTTTGGATTTTTCAGTCTGAGTTAAACTTCTTTTTTTGGCCCATTTTATCAGTAAAGGATAAAAAATGCCTAATAATGCTACACACCTGAATATAAGGAGTTTTTTTTTTTTTCTTCCAGCCTTCATGAACAACTACGTATATATCACACTCGTTTGGTTTCTCTAGTGCAGCTTAACCAAGCCTCATCCCATTCTTCAATATTTGTGATATCATAAATCCAAGAAAATATTTGTTGTAGTCCAAAATTTGTTCGTTGTAGTTTTTAAAATGTGATTTTTGTTAAATAAAATGTTGCCTTGGGAGTTGTACTTTAAGCTTTGTAACTTTGTAGAACTTGTTTATGCTGAAACAGCAACATTACATACTAACTAAAGTTGAAAAAATGAAAAAGCATAACACTTCTTTAATAGGCATTATTAAACAGTTCATAAATACAGCTATAAATATTCTGTTATTGAGCATATCTAAAAAGTTTCATCATTGTATTTTCATACTTTAAGGATCAATTTATAATTCATAAATTATTTCATTATTTACAAACCAGTTATTAAGGAGATATCAGTGGTTCATGAGATCATTAAAAAAGTGAAATTAAATGAGGAATTATTTTAGTGTATATATATAAATCTTATTATTTAGACACATTATAATAGTTGCTTTATTGACATTTATTCCTGCTGTAATTTATGATAAAGTTGGGTTTTTATAAAACATTTAGTAATTGCCAGCTATCTATTTTTGTGAGCTCATCTAACACGGAGGGATGCAGAACACATAAATATTTTGCATAAAATGACCTGCACAGCTGTACACTTGAAAAAAATAAAATAATATATATAAAGATATGTACATGCATAACAAATGTCTTTTTTTATTACTTGAGCTCCATTAAACATGATTTCAAATGCTTGTGGCCTCTCCTTGCTTACATGTACACACAAAGCCATACCTTATGGACTCATACAACTAGAATCCACTAGACACAGCACCAACCGGTGGACAAAACCTTTATTATCCCCAAAATGGCTCCTACTATATATATATATATATATATATATATATATATATATATATATATATATATATATATATATATATATATGCAAGTGTATAGTTTCCTTTTATTGCATCTATATATAAATATCTATGAATAAATATTTCTGAGTTCTGTATCATCTGTGTTGTGTTTGTTTATTTTATTTTTGTATTTTTTAGGAAGATTACAGTCTTTAATCTCCCCAAAATAAATGTGCATATAAACCATGAACAATTTAATTATAGCTTTATTTATAAAATGCTTACTAATGACTATTAATTTTGGCAGAAGGCTATATAAAGCATGAACTGATTATTTACTAATGCTTAGCTAATGAGTGCAGCTATTATGAAGTGTTAACAATGCATTTACTAATGTTAACAAATGAGACATTATTTTAAAGTGTTACCAAATTCTTAATTTAAAAGTGTTTTGTTATGATTTCATTCACCTATAAGCCTTTGTGAAATAGTTTTTCTTGCATTACAGCATAGTCTTCATCTGTGAGCTGAACAGTTCTATTGTTACATCCATGGAATTATGTAAATTCAGATAAATATTATTTCACAGGGTGACAGAGGTCAGTATCAAATGAGTGTGAAATTATTATTTGCAGCACAAATAAGTATTTTTAGATTTATTTTTTTTAATTCCTGAAACTGTCAGAAAAGGAAAAGGCCAAAGAGATTTCTTAAGCTGTAATGAAAACAGCACAATTAGCAACAACAACAAAAACAAATAACAATTTAAAATACAGTTTTTTTTTCTGGTGATTAAAGAGATGTTTAAGTCTCTCTCTCTCTCTCTTTTCTCTCCTCTCTCTTGCTGTCTTTCTGCCACTCAGCTCATGCCAATCCCCCACTCACACACAGACACACACACTCAGTCAGCACAAATACTTTCTCTCACAGAGTGACAGAGTGAGATCAGATGTCTGACAGTTTTTTTAATTTTCTTTTAATCAGACAGTGCTGTAAAGTTGTAAAACTATGCATATTTCCTCAGAATCTCTTGTTTTCTAAATGAAAAATGGTTTTGGAATGTTTGTAAGCTGCAATTTAAAAATACAAGACAATGAATGTTTCTGTTTTTACTGTTTTTTTTTTTTTTCAAAAAATTACCACGGCAAACTGTTCAAGCTATCCAAAATCCATTAGCAATTTAAGTTCCTCAATGTTTTAGCATCATGTAGACAAAGTTTGGTGTACTTCCCCTTTGAGGAGTATGCATTAATTCACATTTTGTATGTACAAAATATACATCGCTGCCAGAACAAAAAAAATATAGTATATTATATAATTTGTATTGTTAGTTCAATTTATGAATGTATTAAGTAATGTCAAAAAATATATAAATATAAATAAATATTGCAGTTTGCAGTGAAGTCAAATATTAAAAACAGATTTTTTCTCATTTCTCTTACACACACAAATACACATACACACAGAATATAGAAAATGTTTTAACATATTATATAAAGGTTGTAGTTGCTAATATTAGTGAACATGATCAGTATAGCTACATGATTCTTAATATTTTGGTTGTATTGTTATGTTTTTATTATATTAGAATTTGTAAAGGATAGTTGAACTACATTAGTTAATGTAGCATAAACTGACATGAATATTTGTAATTAATAACACAAATAAATACTGGAAAAAAATAAAGAAATAAAGAAATGTTCATTCTTAGGTAAAGTTAGGTAATATATTAATTATAATCTAAAAGAATGGAAACCTTATTGTACGTGTTGGTAAAATTGAAATGATCTTAATTTTCTTGATGCATTTGTGAAATTATTTAATAATATTGTAGTTTCAGTAAAGTATATATAAATTTATATTATAAAAATAATCCTTTAATGTGACCAGTGGGCAGTTTTGGTATTTCAACTTGAAATGTTAGCTAAAGTATGGCATTCTAAGAATGTTTATGTAGAACAATTTGTTATTTATTGAAACTTTTGTTTAGCATTATGCTTTAAACATAAGATAATTATTGTGTTGTATTTTTATTATTTATATTAATAGTGATGTTAACATCAGTGAAAATTCCTTTAATGCTCTGGCAATTGAAAAATCTCAATGTTTTACCATGACATTTTATTGATAAGAGTAGATTTGTTGCATAATAAATAGTTGACCTGTGTTACGAAGGCAGGTTAAGTAATATAATTGTTTTGTGGTAGTGAAGATTGTTATATTTTTGTATTTTAATGAAAATTGTAAGTCTGAGAAACATTTTTATTGTATAAAATACAAAGAATAAGAATACAAACAATTATAAATTATAAAGGTGCAATATGCATATAGTATGCTGTATTGTATGTTAAAAAGTTTAATAAAGAAGAGCTAAAAGAAAATAATGTGGTTTAAGAGTAAATGGAAGGATAAAAATTTTGTAGTTTCAAAAGTTAAATACAGTGTAGCATTAAAAGTGTAGTCACAATATAATGTTTGTATGGTTAAGCATTCTGTAGATCTTTATTTGGTTTTGGAGAAGACTTTGTTGCAAGTTGTATTTCTGAAAAAAGGAAAAGAGGAAGTTATAAGTATGTGATTGAAGAGATATACTGTAGTAAAGGATGTGTAATGAATTATAGTATATTGGAGTGGGAGTGTTTATTACCTAGTTTGCTGTTATTCTCAGGTATGTGTTCAGGTAGTGTTGAAGGGACAGGCTCTGTCTGTGTGGACATGTCACATTGTTCTGTAAATGGAAACATGTAGGTTTAATTGCCATTGCAGAGAACAAATGTACAGAAAAGGTAACATGAATGAGAACAAATTAGGAAGTGAGAAGTAATTACCATCTTTGAAAAAGTATTGGGCAGCAGCATTGATTTCTGCAGAAGTTAGAGCTTCTGAGAGTTTTTTTTTGTGTCCTGCAGCTCTGAACGAAGTGTAGTGACACACTGCTGGAGAGCCTTGTTTTGGTTGTGCCAGCGTGACATGATTTTCATGATTTCAGTGCCTAGATTGCAAAGTTGTTGTGCAGTTTCGATGGGGTTGACAGATGAATCTTGGCATTTGTACTGTAGAAATGGCAAAGAAAATACTGTGTTAAAATAGTATGGATGGTAATGGTGGAATTTGTATGTAGGCTATGTAGTAGGTTAATATTAGCTGAATAAACAAAGGTAATAAAGAATATGGCTTACAGCAATCAGTTGGAGGCGGTCATGAATTGATTCAGTCTCAGGGTGGTGTATTTTGGGGATTTTTGATGGTGAGGTGTAGGAAGCCATAATCTGGAAGAAAGTATATCATGAATATTAAACAAGCAATAGACAATAGATATGGTAATATTTGTTGGAGTGTATAGGTACACTTCAGCAAATGCTGGATTGTTTTAATGAGATTTTGTGTTAAATATGGATTATCTCAGATGTTAGAGTTAACTAACTAACTTACTAACTCAAAAGTTGGGTTAGTCCATGTTAGAGGTAAAGTTGTTTTGTAAGGCATTTTATTTGTAATGGCATTTATGTGCGTAGTTAAAAAAGTCAAGAAAAGATGCAAAAGGCATTGATGCAGACGCGTGATAAATATTTGTGGCGAAAAAGGCAGTTGTGGTGTAGTTAAAATAGACATGGCGATAAATGGGAAACAGAAGAAATGTTGGCGAGTATTTACTTGAGCAATTGTTAGCATTAGGAAAGTACAAGCGTCAAACATCAATTGTGTGAGCACAGTAATAACTGGATTAAAAGAAGATGGGTAGCGGGAGGAATTAACTTATGTAAATGTGTGTGAAATGCAAGCGGTTGGAAAATGGAATGGTCGCTTTTAACTTATTTGAATGGTAGGAGTTTGCACAATGTATAGTAAATAAAATAAATTATATGTCTTAAAAATAAAGTAAAGAGTCAAACTTGTCACGATGATTGTGGTAATATGTATAATTGAGTACATTGTTTGCTAACTTAGGAACAATGTGCAGAGGGTAAATAAGTTATGAAAGTTTGTATAAAAATAGTTATGTTGATATAGTGTATTGTTAGCGGCATTGCCTTTGGCAATAGCGCAAATGAATATAATAATATATTTTCTTGAAAATTAGTTGGAAGTATAATTGGTTTTGGGATGTATTATGTGAAAGATGAAGAACGCTTACCTTGATGAGTGGTTGGTAAAGGTTTTTCTTGAGACGATGTTGCTTGTAGAATGAATAAGTGGTCTTTGAGAGGTGCTATAAATTGGGTACAGTATGCAAATTGGAACAAGGTAGGCTTACTAACAAATAGAGCCAATGACAAGGACGAATGTGTGTTGCGTCACAGGTTTTGTTTGTAGATGGTGAAAATGAAGACATTGTCAAGCACAGTATTATATAAAGTGTACTTCTGTGTAAGCTAGATAGTTATAATTATTTGAATTTATTTTAAGGGACATTATGTTTTGTGAAGTGTAAGAATTCTAGATTCTTTCAACTTAATTGTTATATTTTTTCAACGTAATATGCAATTCAATATTTCAGTGTATGTCAACGGAAAATTTGTCTTTAAGAACATGCATCTGCTTAAGCAAGCGGCAAAACATGTAAACACAACAAATAGGCTACTTTTCTTGTAAGGATATAGCGAATATTTAAATATTAAAAAAGGAAACAGTCAACTCTCACCTTTTGCATTTAAATATTTATTACAAGCGATCTCAAGGGTCTTAATGTAGTTCGTTTTTTTGCCTCCATAAAAGTGTATATATTATGTTGTTTATCTTGTTTATCTAAAGGTACTCTTTTTCTTGTTTTTAACCTAGCCGCAACCGTGTACAGTGTGAAGGCCATTAACATGGGTGAGTAAAAAAGGCAATGCATACCTTTCCACTGCACACGTTTGCGGCGTGTTACAGCTCCGATACATTTTTTTTCGTCCTCCAAACATTGTCAACTCACACCAGAAGCGGAACAGAAGCGCAGTGGTAGGATTCGCAAGACCACGTGATTTGCCTGTCCAACACAGTCTATGGTTCAAAATTTTTTTCTTATTCTGTGTATTCTAACATGGTTGGCTGAATGTTAATGTTTTGTCATGTTTAATTCAGTTTATTCCACTCCTACAACTCATGCAATTAAACTCTTCAACACTTTTTTTAATTGTCCTTGAAAAATGGATTTGTGGTGCCATATGGCCTAATATTGTGAGGTTTTAAAATTTGTGAATGAACCTCTTGTCATCCATTTCTGGTCTTCTAGCAAAAATATAGTAATATGAAATAGATTGAGAGATTGCACAGTGTGTTTAATTTGAAATGTATACATGATTTTTTGACTTATATTTTGTATTTGCTGTGCGGTTCTGACGCGGCGTGTGTCAAAAATAGACTAGACTAGAAAACGTATTATTTTTCTCAGGCATATGTGTAATGTGATATTCATTATTAAATTAATATTATTATTTCTTAGTTATAAATATTGTTTTAAATTGCATGATGTTTCTGGTCTTAATTCTATTATTTTTGTTTTGCTTTCTTTTCATATTTTATGATTAGTCTTTAAATTGTATTGTACAATGGATATTTAGTTTGGTATGTTGTGCAGCACTTTGGTCAGCATTTATGTTGTTTTAAAGGGCTATATATAAATAAACTCGACTTAGAGCCTATTTATAGCGAAGTGGCGCTAGAGTGGTCTCGATCAGCTCCGGTAGCTGCGTTGGAGCCGTATAGCGCCGCAGACATGTGCAGTGGATATCTGTGGCGAAACAGTAATTTTAGAGTTCACTAATGTATGTGTGCTGTCTAGGTGGTGTTATGAAGTTTGGTACACAAAACATGGATTTGTTTAAATAAGAGGCATTGTTAATATCAGGATTTGTACATTTTCACAGTTAAATAGCAAATTACATAAATGTAAGCCTTTAAAGTACATAAAATGCCTTTGAAATAAAAGCAGCAACCAGAGGCATGTATTTATTTATTTAATCTGTTTTAAAAGACGAAGTAATTTAATGTAATGTGGTACAGTTCTTTTGTAGCAGTGTGGAAATGTTTTTATTTATGTGTTTGTAACTGTTAAAATAAAAGATAGGAAATAATAAAATATAAAAAAATAAATGCATTAAAATGTATATTTACCAATAGGCTATTATCAAAAACAGAAAAATCACCAAGAGTTTGTTAGATTTTAACTGCTACAATATAAAGTGAAATGTGCAATGGTGAACTGAGTTGAAATTCAAGGCACGACGATGTTCCTAAGTAATTTGAAAGGCCATTGTTTTGATGGTGAAAAACCATTGTTAAATCAGTCATGAAGAGTAAATGGATTTGAAAATGTGTGTAACGATCTTTTAAAAAGTTTTACTAAATTAAGTATGGGTCTTATTCATTAAAGTGGATTATATTTCGTTGAATGCTTTAGGTGTAAATATCAGCAATTAATGCTAGAGAAGCCCAAATGATCAGTTAATGTAAATGTAATTGCTGCTATTAACACTAGTAATGGTGGCATTCTTTCTTAAGCACTTTTATTTTTATGTATAGAGACAAAGAAAGGTTTTTTTATTTTTTAAGAAACATAGGAATAATTGTTTCAATTAGAAGGTTTAAATATGCTCACAATAATTGTCCCTTTATGAATATATATATATATATATATATATATATATATATATATATATATATATATATATATATATATATATATAGACTTTAAAGTGTATTGAAATAACAAAGACACAATATGGCTGTACTGTATAACTAAAAGAGCAATATTTAGAAAACGAATATGTGAAAATTAATTATGTGATTAGTAGGCTAATAATGAGTCAATAGTTTTGCCTGTGAGTTTTGCTTTATAGAACAATCTTATTATGGATATTTTTGTGAAGAGTGATTTGTAATTGGATGGTAGAAGTGTAAAATATTATTAATTAATTTAATTTAAGTACAGTCAAAATTGACTATAATTGTTGAATGTTTTATATATTTATTTATCTATATTTTATTTGTGTTTTAGTATTTGTTGGTGTGTAAAAAAAAATATTGTAGGACAAAAGTGCTTTCAGTATAAGGTTATATAAGAATGTGTTGTGTGTATGATTTAATCAATTAAAGTCAGTGATAGAAGTGTCTGTTGTTTTATTTATAGAAATGTATAAGGTGTTGTATATTAATTATTATCCTAAAAGTAAAAAAATAATAAAAGTAGGCTATATATAATTATTTTTGTGGAACGTGGTCAAAATTGTATCAATGTTTTATTTAAACTATATATTTATTTATTAAAATGATATACAATAGTCATTAAATAAATATTTAGTGATCTATAAAGAATTGTGTTAGTATTATTTAAAACCAAAAAATCTGGGGTAGCGATATTTTTTATAGATTGGTGAGAGCTATGGAAAGAAAGAAATGGACTTTAAGCACTGAAACATGCAATTTTGTAGCTATAATGTCAATATGTTGAATTTTGTGGTAAAATATATCTTGTTTAGTAATTTGTTGTATTGACAAGTCAAGCTAGTAGATATTTATAATATTATAGTGGCTTGATTGGATGTTTTTAAATAAAGATTTACAAAAACTATGATTGTGAAAGTGGAAGTCGTGACATTTGCCTAGTTTGGTAGCCCATACTCGGAATTGGTCTGCATTTAACTTATCCAAGTACACACACACACAGTAGTGAGAAGTGAAGACACCGTGAACACATAGAGCAGTGGGCAGCTATAGATCCTGCGCCCTGGGAGCAACTGAGGGGTTCAGCAGAACAGGTTATTTTGTCAGGTGAGGGGGCGTGTTTCGGAGGGTAAGTGACGTCAATGTAACCCTTTATTTAAAGTGCTGAGTATGACGGTTCTGGCACTCAGCTGGACTGTTTGTTGAAGTCTGTGTAAAATGGAGAAAATTGGTGAGAAGTAAAAAAATTTTTTAGAGCGGAACAATGTTTTTATTTTATGTGTACCGAGTGTATTACTCTTTATTTTTGTAGTTGTTAATCTTTATATTTTATTTATTTTGTTGGCACAGAAAGCAACAAGGTTGTTTCCAGGTTTGGGAAGAAAGACTTCCTTGTACCTAAAGGTATATTTGTTGACTAAATAAATTTTCTTATTTTTTGACACATGGGTTATTTAGTTGTGACAATGGTTTTGTTTCTTGCAGGTCTGAATGTTTGCTTCTTGACGGATTCCATGTGCCGTGGTTTGGACCAATACTGTGAGGGCGCATATTGTTGGGTTCATCCGGGAACTACTTTGGTCCGTTCAGCACAACAGCACGTTTATCATCTGAGAAGAGTAAACGGGGATGCCTTGTTAATCATTCACATTGGGACAAATGATGTCGCTAGTGGGGTTTCAGCGGAAACCATCGTTAACCGAATGGCATTGCTTGTGGAACGCCTTCGTCACTCTTTTAAGTACAAACTGTATTTCGCTATTTGTTCTGTTTTGCCTCGTTATGTTGATGACAAGCAAACTAAACATACAGTGAAGCGTTGCAATATATTGTTGGAAAGATGGTCTAGTGAGATGGACAATGTTGTTTTTTTGCGAACGTGGAGAGCCTTTGTGTCTGGAGGATGTATATGTTCTGAAATGTTCCGTCCAGATGGACTTCACTTGAATGTGAAAGGGAAAGATCGTCTTTTCCAGTATTTCAAACATTTTTTGTGGAACTTTTGTAACTATATTCTTCGCTTTCCAAGCTTGCAGCAATAAATCTCTATGGAAATAAGCTTTTAAAAGTGTTGATGCAACTTATTTATTGTTCGATATTTTTGGGGTTAAAAAAATGTTCTGCAAATATCAATTGTGTGTATATACAGGGGTGCACATAAATGGTCCATAACCAAAAAAAAAAAAAAAAAAAAAATCCGTTAAATATGTTCTGACAATGTAAATACACAATTAGCCTACCATTTTAGATCACAAACTGCACTATATAAGTTTTATTTTCAACATGAATACATAAATCTAGTGTATTTCATGCCGTTTTTAAAGCACAATGCAAAACTATGACATTCATCCACTGACGCTCTTACTTATAGGCCTACTTACTTGCAGGCAACATGTCACAGTGAATGCCTGCTGATTTTACGTTTGAATATGATAAAAACGCTTTTATTTTATTTTTTATCTTTAGAGCTTTTATTCAAAGCTACTTAAAATTGGGTAATTACATAAAGCGATTATCCTTAAAGAGGCAAACAAAGAAAGCAGTAAATATTAGCATTTTATTTTTAAGTTTTCTATAAAATAAATGTAGCCTATTTGTATTTAATACTATGACTACCTTTTTTTTTTTTATAATATCTCACACTATTATTTAGTTTATCTACTATAATTGTATATATTAAAAAAACTAAATAAAGTGAAATTATATTATAACTATTATGAATTAATGTTTGATATTAATATGTGGGCGTAGATTATGCAAAACTATGACATTCATCCACTGACGCTCTTACTTATAGGCCTACTTACTTGCAGGCAACATGCCACAGTGAATGCCTGCTGATTTTACGTTTGAATATGATAAAAACGCTTTTATTTTATTTTTTATCTTTAGATATTTAATATTTACTGCTAATATTTACTGCTTTTAATATCATGGAAACTCGTCCCCCACACGGTCAAGTCTGTCCTCATAGAGGTTTTCAAGAGCTGGTGGGAATAAATACAGATTTAAACTCAAAGAGACGGGATAGTCTGCATATGATTTGATATTTAATTTGGAGCCAGAATACAGCGAGATAAATATCACAGAGCGCAAACACTCCTGCAGTGTGTGTTTCATTCATACTCGAAGCCGGAGGGCGCTCTTGCGCAGAATGCCATTTCAGGAAGATCCTAATATGGGCAAAAGCGTCCAGCTATCGCTGTATGAAAACAGTTTTACACAGGAAAAAAAGCCCAGAAAGTTTTGCATACACGAAGACATTAAACATACGATTGCAACAATACATGGTTTTTCATGTAATCTCCAGCAGGTAATAAATAAAGTATGAACAATCAAGGATTTGTACATTTTCACAGTTAAATAGCTACTTACATAAATATAAGCCTTTAAATGTCTTTGAAATAAAAGCAGCAACCAGAGGCATGTATTTATCTGTTTAGTCTGTTTTATAAGACGACGTAATTTAATGTAATGTGGTACAGTTCTTTTGTAGCAGTGTGGAAATGTTTTTTATTTATGTGTTTGCAACTGTTAAAATAAAAGAGAGGAAATAATAAAATATAAAAAATATATGCATAAAAAATATATTTACCAATAGGCTATTATCAAAAACAGATAAATCACCAAGAGTTTGTTAGATTTTAACGGCTACAATATAAAGTGAAATGTGCAGTGTTGTATAATAGCATGTTCCTAAGTAATTTGAAAGGCCATTGTTTTGATGGCGAAAAATCATTGTTAAATCAGTCATGAAGAGTAAATGGATTTGAAAATGTGTGTAACGATCTTTTAAAAAGTTTTACTAAATTATGTATGGGTCTTATTCATTAAAGTGGATTATATTTATTTGTATGCTTTAGGTGTAAATATCAGCTATTAATGCTAGAGAAGCCCAAATGATCGGTTAATGTAAATGTCATTGCTGTCATTAACACTATTAAGTGGTGGCGTTCTTTCTTAAGCACTTTTATTTTTATGTATTGAGACAAAGGAAGTTTTTTTTTTTTTTTAAAGAAACATTGGAATAATTGTTTCAATTAGTAAGGTTTAAATATGCTCACAATAAGTGTCCCTTTATGAATAAGTCTTCTATTAAATAAATGTAGCCTATTTGTATTTAATACTACGACTACTATTTCTTTTTTTTATATAATATTTCACACTATTGTTTAGTTTATCTACTAGAATTTTATAGCCTAGTTTTTTTTTACATAGCTAAATAAAGTGAAATAATATTATAACTATTATGAATTAAGTTTCGATAGTAATATGTACTGCAGCGTAGATTACGCGGGGAACATGTCCCCCCAACTTTAATATCATGGAAACTTGTCCCCCGCACTTTTTCGGTCAAGTTTGTTGTCATAGAGGTTTTCAAGAGCTGGTGGGAATAAATACAGATTTAAACTCAAAGAGACGGGATAGTCTGCATATGATTTGATATTACACTCCTGCAGTGTGTGTTTCATTCATACTCAAAGCCGGAGGGCGCCATTTCAGGAAGATCCTAATATGGGCAAAAGCGTCCAGCTATAGCTGTATGAAAACAGTTTTTACACAGAAAAAAAAAGCCCAGAAACTTTTGCAAACATGAATACATTAAACATATGATTGCAACAATATATTGTTTTTCAAGTAATCTCCAGCAGGTAATAAATAAAGTAACAATGCAGTACCAATTGACATTGCATTTATTACAGAATAGAAACTATTCTGCCTTATTATGTGATAAAAAAAATATGTTTGTAGTATATAAACAAATAATTATTATTTGTTATTGTCCAGTAGTTATAGATTTCTAAGCAAATTAAAAAGAGAAAATGTAAAAAAAAAATTAGTTGCCTAGTATCCACCAGTCAACAGTTTTTTAAAAATACAATTTAAAATACAGTTTTTTTTTTCTAGTGATTAAAGAGATGTTATAAGCCGCATTTCCACCGCAGGAACTTTACCCAGGAACTAGGGACTTGGTCCGGTACTTGGTGTGTTTCCACCGCAGGAACCAGGAACTAAATAAAAGTTCCGGGTGAAAAAATGCCCCCCAGAAAGTCCCTGCTGGCGAGGTGGTACTTTTTTAAAGTTCCGGAACTTTCGGGGGCGGGACTTTGGCGCTTGAGGTCAACCACCATTTATTCGGATCAACATTTTCAAAATATTACTGTTATTGTGTCATGAAATGTAATTTTAAATGTATTTCAGGCGAAGAATGTAGTTGTTTGAAACTCAAATCTGTTGTTTATTTATAAAGACAGCGCCTATTAAAAAATGTGTTTCGCCGATCTCGTAGACGGTGAGCTCCACTCGATCAGCGGGAGCTCAGTCCTCATGTATCTGCAGAGAGCAGCCTCTCCTGGGATAGACCTTCTGATATGTGCCGCTGGCTCTGATGTGTCTTTAGTGGTTAAACAGAACATATAATTCTAGTGCGGGGTAAATCTAACAGGTTTTCTTTGGTCTGTATTCAATTTATCTATATGTTAAAATGAAAATAAAAAGGCAAGTCTATATAATATTTCGTTTCATTGTAATGGCTGTATATAACGTTACACATATCCCTGAACTAAATACATTTCTGCAGCTGTTATTATGTTTAAATGAAAACGAAAGGAGGCAGTGGTATTTTATATCCTATTTCGTTTTATTGTAAATATACTGAGGGGAAAATTGCTGTAGCCAAAGCGATCTGAGTTCACGCAGCATTGGTTGAGTTCAACCACCATTTATTCGGATCATTTTCAAATATTACTGTTATTGTGTCATGAAATGTAATTTTAAAAGTATTTCAGGCGAGAAGTAGTTGTTTAAAACTCAAATATATGGTTTATTTATAAAGACAGTGCCTATTTAAAAATGTGTTTCGCCGATCTCGTAGACGGTGAGCTCCATTCGATCAGCGGGAGCTCAGTCCTCATGTATCCGCAGAGAGCAGCCTCTCCTGGGATAGACCTTCTGATATGCCCCGCTGGCTCTGATGTGACTTTAGTGGTTAAAACATAACATATAATTCAGCTGCGGGGTAAATCTAAAAGTTTTTCTTTGGTCTGTGTTCAATTTATCTATATGTTAAAATGAAAATAAAAAGGCAAGTCTATATAATATTTCGTTTCATTGTAATGGCTGTATATAACGTTACACATATCCCTGAACTAAATACATTTCTGCAGCTGTTATTATGCTTAAATGAAAACGAAAGGAGGCAGTGGTATTTTATATCCTATTTCGTTTTATTGTAAATATACTGAGGGGAAAATTGCAGTAGCCAAAGCGATCTGAGTTCACGCAGCATTGGTTGAGTTCAACCACCATTTATTCGGATCATTGTCAAATATTACTGTTATTGTGTCATGAAATGTAATTTTAAAAGTATTTCAGGCGAGAAGTAGTTGTTTAAAACTCAAATATATGGTTTATTTATAAAGACAGTGCCTATTTAAAAAATGTGTTTCGCCGATCTCGTAGACGGTGAGCTCCACTCGATCAGCGGGAGCTCAGTCCTCATGTATCCACAGAGAGCAGCCTCTCCTGGGATAGACCTTCTGATATGTGCCGCTGGCTCTGATGTCTCTTTAGTGGTTAAACATAACATATAATTCAGCTGCGGGGTAAATCTAACAGGTTTTCTTTGGTCTGTATTCAATTTATCTATATGTTAAAATGAAAATAAAAAAGGCAAATTTATATAATATTTCGTTTCATTGTAATGGCTGCATATACACATTTCCCTGAACTAAGTACATTTCTGCAGCTGTTATTATGCTTAAATGAAAACGAAAGGAGGCAGTGGTATTTGATATCATATTTCGTTTTATTGTAATACAGTTAGGAAAATTGCAGTAGCCATGACGTGCAGACTGAAGTTATCAAGTACGCTGCTGTTTATAGATTTACCGGACTTGCATAGTCGCGGACATCACACTCCCAAGACGAATGCAGGAAGTCAGAACTAACTACCGTGATGCACGTCCAAAATCAGCGTACTTTTTTTTTTTTTTAAATCAGCAGTACTTTGTATTGAGAAACGCGCGCAGACCTACCTCACCAGTCTATTTGTCTATTTGCCTAATCTACCTGGTAGCCTACTTTACACCGCGGTGGAAACGCAGAAAGCAACAGGTCTGGGGGGGGGGGGGGGGGGGGAGTTCCTGGGAAAAAAAGTTCCTGGTACAAATGTTCCTGGTACAAACGTATATGTTCCAATCAAAGTGCATTGAAGTGTGCAAGATGTGAATTTAAATTGTATTGATTTACAGAGGTATATGATGTCACAGTTGTCCGTGTGTAAAATCGTTGCGCAGCACAAATCAGTGTATGAATGTTCGAAGTGAGGTAAACTTTAACAGATTTCCCCTGTTCAGGGAATAGGGAGCTATGAACAATAGGAACGCAGTTCATGCACGGAGCTCACTTCTCACGAGCTGATTATCTGAATCAGGTGTGTTAAGAGAAACTGCAAAATATGGAGAGCAGTGGGGCGCAAGGACTGGAATTGTGTGAGAAGCAATGCAGTGTGAGGACCAAAACAAATCTTCAGGTTCTCTTATAACCAGGCTGAAAAAATTATGTGCACACCTGTACAAGCACGTGGTCTGTAATGTTCGATAATCTCGATATTTTCTGGGATTTTATTGATGGTGATAAATATTTTATTGAGTCTGTTATTATCTATATAGTCTTTATATTTTGTGTGGTTGGTTCATATTGAGATAAATTAATCTTTTCCAATAAGTTAAAAGTTTTTTTGACATTTAATGGGCATTTTTGTAAGTTTTTTTAAGCTTTTTTTAAAGCATTTTTTTTATCTTGCATTTAATTAGTTAATTAGAATGTGAGATTTGTGTTACCAAATAAATGAAATCAGCACAGAAACTACTAGAAAGTGGTTTATTCACGGTTTAGTGCAGGACATTAATGCATTTAACCTGCAGTTTTAAATGCATAAACAATGTTTTGATATATTAAACATAAAATGTTGAATACTGATATTTGAAATCCTTTAAATAATAAAAGATACTCTGAGTGTGAAATTAGAACCGCCAGTAGGTTTACGCATGTCTCTGTTAATAAATGAAACGAATAATTTAAACTGCTGAACTGAATAATTTATCGTTTTGGAATTATTTTTTGGTCGAAATAGTGTAAAAAAAATACATAAAAAAATATTGACAATATTGTGTGTAAAGTTCAAGTATATATATATATATATATATATATATTACCAAAAACAGATAAATCAACAAGAGTTTGTTAGATTTTAACTGCTACAATATAAAGTGAAATGTGCAGTGGTTAACTGAGTTGAAATTGAAGGCACGACTCAGCTGTATAACAGCATGTTCCTAAGTAATTTGAAAGGCCATTGTTTTGATGGTGAAAAACCATTGTTAAATCAGTCATGAAGAGTAAATGGATTTTAGAATGTGTGTTTTTAAAGTTTTACTAAATTAAGTATGGATCTTATTCATTCAATCAAGTGGATTATATTTTGTTGTATGCTTTAGGTGTAAATATCAGCAGTTAATGCTATAGCCCAAATGGTCGGTTAATGTAAATGTAATTGCTGCTATTAGCACTAGTAAGTGGTGGCATTTTTCCTTAAGCACTTTTATTTTTATGTACAGAGACAAAGGAAAGTTTTCTTCTTTCTTTCTTTCCTGTTTTTTTTTTTTTTTTTTTTTTTGTAAAGAAGCATTGGAATAAGCATTTGTCCTTTCATGAAAATGTTAGAATTAAGTTTAGAATTACACATTTTAAGTGCATATATATATATATATATATATATATATAATGTGCTGTATGATTGCTAACATGCTAACATGTAACATCTAGTAGGTGTACTTATTTTATTTATTTGTTTGTATGTTTACAGAAAAGAAGCAAAGGGGAAAAACATTAAAAAGGGATCAAAGATAAATAAATACATAACAAATATTGTTATATAAAATTTCGATACAATTAATACAAGGAGGATGAGATATTTTGAGAAATGAGGGCGTGTGCAGGACTACCCACTTTTTGATGACGTCATGCTGCAGGTATAAAGCAGGTTTCAGCAGTTTTGCGGTGCAGTGTTTCGTAGGTTATCTTTCTCAAATAGAAAGAAGGTACTCTGAGACAAGAGGACTATTGTTTCTGCTACTGCAACTACCTGGGACATTTCAACAGTTTTCAGCACGGTAAGTGGGAAACAGATTTTTTTTTAAAGGCATATTTGAAAAATTGTAATCAAAAAGTTTTGGAAAACGGTTGAGTGAATATAATTTGACAAAATAACCACTATAACAATTACAATAATAGTAAAAAAAAACGTTCTACCATTAAACTAGATATATAACAGTGGCACCAACAAAATAAATGTGAATTTGAAAGGTAAAGGTAAAGTGTGGATTGCAGTACATAGTTAAACGTAAGTTTATGTTTTACAGTGTTGTGCTTTACTGAAAATTATACACAATGTATCTGAGTTTATGAATGTAATGGTTAGTTATAGTCGTGCAAATTAAGCATTGTTTAAACGCTTGCATTTGTTCAATGACTGCATTAGATAAAATATTTATTATGATAAATTATGATTTGCTGTACTTAAATGTAATAGTAATTTGTAGGCCATTTTGTAGCAGACTGCGGGAATGTTGTATCCGCGTTTTTAACTGTGAAAAAAGACAATAGATTAAAAAATATAAATAAGCATTAAAAATAAGTTAGTAAGGCTATTTTCAAGAAGAAAAAAATCTACAAGAAATCATTTGATTTTTACTGCATACGAGGGTGAAATGTGCTGTTGTCAGTTAAGTTAAATTACAAGACACACCGCGATTTTAAAGCATTTTATGAGTAATTTAAAAGGTCAATGTTTCAGATAAGAAAACCTAAATGAAAACTCATTGTGAGATAACTAATGAAGACATATAAAGTAAATGGTTTTGACAATAGAACCAAAATTATTTTATTGCATCATTTGTGTGTGTTTGTGTGTGATATTGGGCAAAATGTATGGCGTTTTGAGCACAGAGAACTATATTTTGCAAGCACATTATATTTCTATATAACAGAAATTAACAATTGCAAAAAAAACAAACAAAAAAAAAAAAAACACACATTTGTTTGAGCAAAGAAAAAAGATTTTGTGCTCAATAAATGTATTTGCTTATTTGCTATTATCCATATTAACCTGCAGTAATAACCCATCCCAAGCAGTTTACTCAGGTTCTCTCTCACAAACTCATTTAAAAAATTTCTTTTTTGGTTTTTACGTTTAGTTTAACAAAAGGAAAATGAGTTTTTCGCTGATATCTAATTTTCTCGTTTGGGGTTTACATCGGTTTATGGCTTTAATATTTCATTCGCACTTGTGGGCGGTGCTGAAACGCTGCTTTCATCTGATTGGTCTAATCGTTCCTCCTTCAGCATGTCTTTTCATTCTTTCGTAGAGTAAGAGTCAGTAGAAGTGCGGCACTGTAATGTCTGAAACCACCCTCACTGTTAATTAGCATAATATTTGAAGCAGATATTGCTGGACACATAATTCGCGCTGCTGCAACTTGCAAGTGACTCATTTAAATTATTTCTAGGTTATAGTGTTGTATGAATATTGTCCCACTGTAAATACAGTGCAAATAGTTCTGTCTCCTTGGATAAAAGTGAAGTGGAAATCAAAATCAATAATAGACTGAACAGTTCCATGTTAATATGTCTGTAACATTTATTACTTTCGTCTTTTAAGTAAAAAAAAATATATAGTTAAATTTATGAAATACATTAGTAATATTAGTTTTATTACATACTAAATTGAATGACGTTTCTCTTCTTAGTATTCTTTATTGGGTTTGAAAAAGCAAACATATATTTGAACATTATTAATATTCATTATGATAGTAATTGACTACAACTAGAACTTTAATGTTTCACCAAATTCAGCTCAGAACTTCAGGTTCGTCTAACTCATTGCTGTATAACTGGTCAGACTTCCCCAGAAATCCTAGTGACTTATCTTAGTTATCTGAGCAATGAAGGCCTTAACACTTAATGTCCACTAGAAGGGGCGACAGGATTTCGGTTTACATGACAAAAGTTGAAATGACAAATAAATAGATGAATTTCATGTGTACTGCCATGAATATGCCATATCTGTGTACAAGAATAAACTTCACACTTCAAGCTGTACAACTACTTAAAACTTCCCATTCTGGCTTTTTCAACTTACCTCTATTTATTTAAGATATTGTTTATTCACTTAATGTTCGTCGATCTGGAAGTTTTATTTTTCATGAGCTGTATATTTTAAGATGCACTAGGTGTTGATAAATCGCATGCAATGAATGTAAAGAGCTTTGAATTTTTTTGTTGTTGAAAAATTTCAGTTGAATTCTAAATAGGAAATGAAATTATCAAAAGGTACACAGGCCAGAAGGGCTTTTGATCTACTAGCGATTTGACTGGAGACCCACAGCCAACCACAATTGACCTTTAATTTTCTGATTGGCTGATTTTGTGGCACACTTGTAACTCTGTTGTAAGTTGAGAGCGTGTGTCAAGAGTTGAGCGCGCACAGTATTAAGAGGTTGAGAGAGAGAGAGAGAGAGAGAGAGAGAGAGAGAGAGAGAGTTTGTGGGAGAGCACCTGAGTAAATTGCGTGAGAGGGGTTATTACTGCATGTTAATATTGATAATAGCAAACAAGCAAATACATTAATTGAGCACAGAATCGTTTTTTTCTTTGCTCAAACGATTTTTTTTTTTTTTTGCGATTGTTAATTTCTGTTCAAAATCACAAATCACAATCATACTGGAATTATTAATAGGATATAAAACTGTAAAGTTTAGCATAAACATTTAATCGTTTTGTTTAAGTATTATTCAAGGAAAAGGATACGTTTTGTATTTTAACTACACTGTAAAAAGTGTAACTATTATTTACACTATTTTTTGGTGAAACATTTTTACACTAAAAAAATTTAAATTAAACTGTTTAAATTGAGTTAATGTCTATAGAACAATTTAGTAAATCTGAATAACTGAATTACTTTATATGAGAAATAAAATTATTTAGATATAATTAAAATTATAAAACAGCACAACTGTAATTCCATGTCAAATAAACAAAAAATATTGAGTATATATAAATGAAATATTAGATGAAATTTAATCAAACAAATGTGCTATACTTACTAAATGTAAAAGTTAATTTAACTTAATATTGGACTATAAATTATCAAAATGTTGCATTCACTTTTTTTTTACACTATATTCCCTTTACAATTAATATAATAAAACCAAATAAAGAAAGAAACACATTTTTAATTGAACATTTTTTTTTAATTAAACATTAGACAAACTCTAAAATCAACCTTTAACACATTTCATCCATTTTAATATTCAAGTAGATTGCAAAATTAAAAAATGTCAAGTAGCCATAAGGGAAATGACTAAACTTCATGAAACATTTCATCCATCTTAATAGAATCTTAAGTAGACTGCATGTAAAATACAATAGCTGTAAGAGAAATGACATCTTACTTTTTTCCTTGTGCATCAAAGAAAGAGAAATACATAAGAAATATTATTAGGTAAAATTTCACTATTAAGTAAAAGATGTCAATGTCAAATAAAACAAATTAATAACAATAATAATAATATAAATAATAATAATAGCAAAGGGAGGAGGATAAATGTTTTGAGAAATGGGGGTGCCTGTGGGACTACCCACTTTTTAATGACGCCATTGCAACGAAAAGTTTATAGTACTGTAAGTGAGTTTCTAAATGTAATGGTTAATCAGAGTCTTTTAAATTAAAGTTGAAACGTTGGCATTTGTTTAATGACAGCGCTTGCTCAATAAATTATATGCTTACACTTTTCACAACTAGCTATTTTGTTGTTTTTAATTGCTTCCATTGTCCTCATTTGTAAGTCCCTTTGGACAAAAGAGTCCGCTAAATGATTAAATGTAAATGTAATTTATTCATATGTTATTTGATTAGTTTTTAATGTTTATACTATGTTAACAGTATTGTTAGTCCTTGTTTATTTTTGCATATCTATTTTTTGGGTGTAATTTTTCAAACTCTAGCCTACTGTTAATTCTTAGCTAGTATGTTTTTTTTTATCCTAAAACATAATTTGTTGAAATTTGAGGTAATAGTAAATTATTTATTTCATTTTGTAGACAGCTTGATTAATAATAACGGGAGTTTTTGAAAATGTTTAAAAGTGTGTAAAGGTCAAATGTTTTAAGTATGATATATTATCATACTTAAAACATTCTATCATAGCTTTGAATTGGGGGTAATTGCTAAGTAATCTAATTTCTGATTTTTTTTCCAAATGGAAAGATAGCCAGAGATTAGTCAGAGACGGAAGAATTGCTGTATTTACTTTTGATTCAAATGTAGCTTATTTTGGTGTTGTTATGTGTGTAGCAATATATTGCTTATCTTTTACAGTACATTTTTAGCTTGATGTCACTTTTACTATAATAACAATGTGCTTTTTTTACTTGTAGATGCCTAAGCTAAAGAGATTCCGAATGCGCCGCACACAATCGCTCAACAAAAGTAAGGCTGAAGTTTCTCATTCTGATGCTTGTATGTGTACTGAGGTGTCCGGGATTGTTGCGGCTAATGAGGTTCGATTGCGGTCAACAGAAGTAAAAAATTAGTTTATAGGAGCAGCTTCCAGTGTTGCCTCAATTGTAAAGCATAAAATGCAAAATGTGTGTAGCTGGAAGAAATCAGTTCTTAAAGACATTCATAGCGAGGGATCAAAATTATTTAGTGATGGATCTTTATGTCAGAAAATGCAGGAAGGTTATGGAGATTTACATTTTTCTCTTTGGATCAGTGGTCAACACACTGTTTTCAACAAAATATGCGAAGTATCAGTAGAACAGAGACCGGATGTAAAAAAGATTGAGCTGTATGAAATAGTACAGGAAATTTTCTTTAGTTATGATTCTTGCCTGTTAGCCATAAACGGAGAGATCTGCACGATCATGAAGCACAATGATTATTATGTCGTTGTAGACTGTAATGTTCGTAACGCATCTGGTCTGGGATCAGACATAGGTACATCAGTTGTGGTTTTTAACACTAATTGGCAAGACCTGATTTTGCACATAGATGCTCTTATGGTGAGTTTGAATGCAGATACCCTGAATATATGTGGTGTCAAGGTACAGGTTATCGAATCAGAAATGTCTGCATGTAACAGCAATGTCAAGGTAGAAACTAATTCATGCCCTGCAAAGAAGATTGACGAAAGTACGGTGTTTCCATCAAATGAAAGGAAAAGTGTTCTTGGATCATTTCATCAAGGAGACTTTAAGTTCAAGTGGGCAGGAAGACAGTGTGTTGCTGTTAGTTTGGCTGCTATGGCAATGCACAACGTACAAAGTGTGTTCTCCTGGGAAACCTGTGATTTAGACAACGTGGTAAATCTTGGTGATAGCTTGTATTCAGATTTGCATCAAAGTGGTTCAATTACTGATCCAACTGACGATAAGTTGTTATGTATTCCGGATCTTCCACAAGAATATGTGTTCAAAACAAATGCTTTCAAGTTTGAATATGGCAGATGCGTTTCTGGATGTGTAGATGTTGTTGATGGAGAATTTCTTAGGTCTGGTGCATGGGTGACATTAGCTGATGGTTTGCAAATTATACTTGACAAATATGACACATGTTTTTTTAACTTGAATGGTAATACTTGTGCCATTATTAAACAGAATACACAATTTGCTGTGGTCGATTCTCATGCACGTAGCAGTTCTGGAATGATTGATGGTAATGGTTTCAGTGTAGCAGTATATCACAAAACTTTGGCCAGTGTTTTGAGGCACATAAAAAATTTAGCTGCATGTATGCGCGGACATGAAAAGTTTTTTGAAATAACTGGTGTTTGTGTACACCAAATTAAAATCAGTAACACATGTCACAGTCAAGCAGAAATCTCAAGTGATAAGACTAAAACAAGGTATTGTGTTGGTAAGAAGAGAAAAATTCAAACTTTGCCTTTAAGTTCAGAAGAAATGACAGAATGTAAGGATGTTAAGAAACGGAAATACAATTTTAAAGAAAACAAAGAGATAAATGAATCAATTTCTAAATGCAGTTCAAATGCAGATGTCATTTGCTTAGGAGATAGAGCTAACACTGTGTATGATTTCAGTCCCTTGTGTTTTGAAACGAAACAAAAATTGTGTAGTAAAGTACATGTAGAGTTCCAGGGTGAAAATCTACATTCGCCATCAGACAGTGGACCAATGGGCTCTCCTTGTGAAACAGAAAGCATTCTTGAAGATGGGAATTGTTTTTTCCGGGCAGTGGCACAGGTGATATGTGGTACACAAAAAGCTCACAGAACACTTAGACTAGCAATTGTGAAACATATGCAGTTGCACAGCGTTGAATACAAGAATCTCTTAAGATCTCAATACACATCTATGGAAGATTATTTATCTTCTTCAAAAATGAAGTACGTGGGAACATGGGCCACTGAGGTTGAAATTCAATCCACAGCAAACTATTTAGGGGTTGACATTTTTACATTTCACCTTGGAAAATGGTTGAAGTTTAGTTGTTTGCATGAAAAGATGTGCAACCAAGGCATATACTTGCAACACTCCAATGAAAATCATTATGAAGTTGTTGTTTGTGTAAAACAATTTGAATCTCATAACTGTTATGAGTTCTGTCACAATAAAAAGGACAATGTTGGTATACGCACACGCACAAGACAAAGTGTCAAAGCACAGAGTGAAGTTTATGAAACACAGGAGACAAAAGATTCTGATGGTGAAAATTCAAATAAAGATGCATTTGTTAATAATAGCAGCTACTTTAAAAAATATTATTCACTAAAAAGATTCAAAAGCAAAATGAAGGAAAACAAGCAATGTAAGTATCATAAGAACATGGAGTTCCAGCAACATGCAAAAGCTGTGAGTAGGAGTAGGTATTATAGTGATGTGTTATACAACAAATTAGTAAAACAAGCAAGTAAACTGAAATATTGCAATGAAGAACACAAACATAAACTAATCGAGTACAGCAGAACAAAGTATCGTGAAGATCTGCAACATAAGCATAAACTAAAAGAATACAGCAAATTCAAGTATCGTGAAGATCTGCAACATAAGCATAAACTAAAAGAATACAGCAAATTCAAGTATCGTGACGATCTGCAACATAAGCATAAACTAAAAGAATACAGCAAATTCAAGTATCGTGAAGATCTGCAACATAAGCATAAACTAAAAGAATACATCAAATTAAAGTATCGTGAAGATCTGCAACATAAGCATAAACTAAAAGAATACAGCAAATTAAAGTATCGTGAAGATCTGCAACATAAGCATAAACTAAAAGAATACAGCAAATTAAAGTATCGTGACGATCTGCAACATAAGCATAAACTAAAAGAATACAGCAAATTGAAGTATCGTGAAGATCTGCAACATAAGCATAAACTAAAAGAGTACAACAGAAAAAAGTACCGTCATGATCCGCAACATAAGAACAAACTGAAAAAGTACAACAAATTAAAATATAGGTGCAATGTGCAACATAAACAGAAACTGAAAGAGTACAGCAGGTTGAGATATTGTACTAATGAATCATATAAGTATAAAGTAAAAGAAAGAAGTAAGATAAAGTATGCAAATAATCCATTACACAAAGAAAATATAAAACAATATAACAAAACAAAGAAAGAGCACCTAAAACAAACACAACAGTTGTTCGATTTTGTCAAAAACAACTTTACACAGAAGGTTAATTCAGATCTAGACTTAGTTTGTTGCGTTTGTCACAGATTGTTATTTAGGCAACAAGTGTTGTGTTGTCAAAGAGATCATTACAATCAAAATGCAAGCACAGTGTTATTAGCTCAGAAATGTATTACTGATGTGTTTTTACACAAGTGCAACAATGAATGTGTTCTGCCCTGTGAATTGATGACATCAAATAAAGGTCAACTTTGGATTTGCTTTACTTGTCACTCTAAATTGAAAAAGGGGGAAATGCCAGCAGAAAGTGCCATTAACAATCTAGAACTACAACCTATACCAGAAGAGTTGTGTTCTCTCAATAGTTTGGAACAACATTTAATAGCATTGCATATTCCATTTATGAAGATGTTGGCATTACCAAAAGGTGGTCAAAATGGAGTACACGGTCCTGTCACTTGTTGCCCAGCTAATCTTAAACACACAACAAATGTTTTGCCCAGAACAAATACTGACAATTCATTAGTGTGCATCAAGTTAAAACGCAAATTAACATATAAAGGTCATTATAAATATCAGTATGTTGATGCAAATAATATTAAACTAGCATTGTGTTACTTAAAAAAACATAACAAGTATTATTCAGATGTAATGTTTAATGAAGATTGGTTAAATGAGTTTCACAGGCAAGATTTTGCGGAGAATGATGATAGTAGCATAGAGGAGACTGTGGAAAATGCAAATAATGATGAGGAATTACATGACAGACAACAGCACTGTGTTTTTATGCTTACAACCAGTTGACATTGGGCAAGAAGTACTTGATCAATATGTTGACAATATCTTGAACGTTGCACCTGCTGAAGGAAACAATCCTGTGAAACTGCTTACAGATGAAACTAATGAAGCAAAATGTTTTCCTGTTTTATTTCCTAATGGTTGTCCAACATATCATGACAAAAGGGCAAAGAGATTAACACTATCAAGATATTTTAACAATAGAATATTGCATGCAGATGGAAGATTTGCACAAAATACTGAATACATTTTTTTTGCACAATATTTATCTGAGGTACAACAGGTTTTATCTAATGTTTCCATAGCTCTAAGAAAAGGGCAAGGATGTCATAAGTCCATATCAAATGATATGTTTAAAGACACAGACTCTTTGAAGAAATTACTTAATTTTGATGAAGGCTATAGGTTTTTAAAGCCAATAAGAGGCACTCCTGCATTTTGGCAAGGTGTGCAAAAAGATTTGTTTGCAATGGTTCGACAGCTGGGCATTCCCACATGGTTTTGTTCATTTTCATCTGCTGACATGAGATGGACAAATTTGATGTCAAGCATTTTAAAACAAGAAGGTAGAGCAGAAACATCAGATCAGTTAGAATGGTCTGAAAGATGTGCAATTTTGCGTAATAATCCTGTCACTGCATCACGTATGTTTGATTTTAGGTGGCACTGTTTTCTTAAAGAGGTCCTCATGTCACCTCTACAACCTATAGGGGAAATTGTTGATTATTTCTATAGAGTTGAATTTCAACAGCGAGGTTCACCTCACGTTCATTGTTTGTTCTGGATAAAAAATGCTCCACAAATAGATAAACAATCTGATGAAGACGTAGTTGAATTTATAGACAGATATGTTTCATGTGAGGTGCCCACTGAAAATGAGGAGCTACACAACATCGTTACATCTGTGCAACTTCATAGTAAACACCATTCTAAAACTTGTAAAAAGAAAAACACAGTTTGTCGTTTTAATTTTCCTAAACCTCCATCATTGCGAACATTTATTTGTCGTAGAAAAGTTGAAGATGTGCCTGAGAAAGATGAGTCTGACAAAGATGTTTCTTGTGATAGTTGTCAAAATAACAACAGAGAAAAACTAAATGACTGTACAAATCCTGATATTAACGAAAAAATAAATGTAAAATATGCTCATGATATAATGGCTTCAGTGAAGAAAGCTGTTTTAGATCAGAATATAAACTCTATGGAAGAATTGTTTGGCAGTGTAGGTATAAATCAGGATTTATTTGAAATGGCATACAAGTGCATAAATAATAACACACACATTGTTTTAAAACGACAGTTAAATGAAGTTTGGGTTAATCAGTATAACAAGTTTGCCCTTCAGTGCTGGAATGCCAACATGGATATTCAATATGTAACTGATGCTTATGCCTGCATAGTTTATATAATTTCTTACATTTCAAAATCGGAAAGAGAAATGGGTTTGTTGTTAGCCAATACACAGCGGGAAGCATCAACTCAAGGAAATACTGATGCAAGGCAAGCTTTGAGGAAATTAGGAAGTGTGTATTTGCACAATCGTGAAGTTAGTGCGCAAGAAGCTGTGTACAGATTAACAAATATGCATTTAAAGGAGTGCTCAAGAAATGTTCAGTTTATTCCTACAGGTGACGACACTGTTCGTATGAGTTTACCATTAAGTGTTATTCAAAACAAATTGGAGTCTGAACATTTGAAAAGCGAAGATATATGGATGACAAGTTTTGTAGATCGTTACAAGAATAGACCAAATCAGACTGCTTTTGATGATATGTGTTTAGCTACATTTGCATCTGAGTATCGCATTGCATATCATGGAACATCTTCTGCTAATAAAATAAAGTTAAAAAACAATTTAGGTTTCATTGTAAAAAGAACACGTACTCAACCTGCTATTGTGCGTTTTGCTCGATTCTCAGTGACAAAAAGTCCTGAAAAATTTTATCAAAGTTTATTACAGTTGTTTCTTCCCTATCGTGTAGATAGCCAGTTAAAACCAGTGGGCTTTAATCATTTTGAACAGTTTTACAGGGAAGGTGAAGTTTTTTTAAGCAACGGATCTGTACATTTAGTGCAAACTGTTGTAAATGCAAATAGAGCACGTTTTGAAAAAGATGCAGATATGCTGGATACTGCACAAACAGCTGTAGATAATGATGGCATATTAGAAAATGCATGGTGTTTGCTTTGCCCTGAACAACAATTAGAGCATTTTGAATGTGCACAATTAAGACGTGAATCTCTCAAACACATAAACGAAACTGAAAGTAATATTCCAGATTTAGCCTTCAGTAGTGAACAGCTTCCTCAGTTAGAGAAAAAAAATACTCTGAGTCATGTAGATGGTTTGAATTTAATTCGTTCTTTAAACAAAACCCAGATGGCAATTTTTAATACAATCAGACAGTGGTGTCTAGATAAAATTAGAGGAGAAAACCCAAAACCATTTCATACTTTTATTACTGGTGGAGCAGGCACTGGAAAAAGCCATTTAATTAAAGCCATAAAATATGAAGCAACAAGACTATTGTCACAAATTGCTTTGAACCCAGATGATATTTGTGTTCTTTTAACTGCTCCAACTGGAATTGCCGCCTTCCAACTCCAGGCTTCTACAATCCATCAAACTTTCTGCATCGGAACAAATATGAAGATGCCATACGCACCTTTGGGTGAAGAGAAGTTAAATTCTTTGCGTGCAAAATTCCATGGCCTTCAGATTTTAATTATAGACGAAATCTCAATGGTAGATCATAAACTTTTAGCATATATTCATGGAAGATTAAGACAAATTAAACAAACCGGAGATCTTGGTATTTTTGGTAATGTTGCTGTAATCGCTGTAGGTGACTTTTTCCAGTTGGCTCCCGTAAAAGGTAAACCTCTCTTTGTAGATGAACCTGGACTCAACTTATGGATAAATAATTTTAGTATTGTAGAATTAACTCAAATTGTTAGACAGCAGGACACCACATTTGCAGAATTATTAAACCGATTAAGAAAACGAAATAGGAAAACTCAACTGAGAAAAGAAGATTTAGAAATTTTATCAAACTGTGACAATGGGGAAGAAAATAATGATGCTTTACATATTTTTTCCACAAATGATGAAGTTCATGAGCACAACCTAGAGATTTTAATTAAAACCTGTCAAGAGATTGAAACTATAGAGTCTGAAGATTATGCACGTAGTAAAAAGACTGGAAAAACAGAATTACTTGATGGTCATCACGTAAGAGTTTACAATACATGCTTGTCTGCAACATTGCTTTTAGGAATAAATGCACGTGTCATGCTCATTAAAAATTTAGATGTTAATGATGGACTGGTTAATGGTGTTTGTGGTACTGTTACACACATTGCACGCTCTGATAAAAAGAAGTTACCTGAAGTCGTCTACATCTGTTTTGATGATAATAATGTAGGATTAAAAAGACGTAAACTGTGTATGTCTGAGCCAACAAGATTGTCACAATCTACACCAATATATGCAGAAGAGGAAAATGTTTGTAGTAAAGGTGGTCTTCGTCGACAGTTTCCTTTAAAGTTGGCTTGGGCATGCACAGTTCATAAGGTACAAGGTTTAACTGTTGATAATGCGGTTGTTAGCTTAAAAAAAGTTTTCGCTGCTGGACATGCTTATGTAGCACTGAGTCGTGTAAGAAGTTTGCCTGGTTTGACAATAAAAGATTTTACTGAAAAAAGTATTTATTGTAATGAAAAAGTCTCTGAGGCACTTAATGAAATGCCCTGTTTTATGACACATGATGATTTAGTTTTGAGAGATCAAAAAAGTTATTTTTCTTTGTTTTTACTAAATGTACAGAGTTTGCGGTGTCATAAACAAGACTTGATGATTTGTACTCAAGAGCTGCAGCCCATGTGCATTGGCTTAACTGAAACATGGTTACCTGAATGCTATCAATCAGATATTGTGCAACTAAACAATTACAACTTTGTGGGTCTTTCTCGCTCTGTGTCATACACAAGCAATTGTCCTCCTTTCAATGATCTAAAAGCCCAACAACATGGTGGAGTTGGATTATATACAGCATGTGATATGGAAAACACGACTATAACATTCCCTAATCTTAATTTGGAGTGCTTGGTGACACATTTTACTAAAAATGACATATTACTCGCTGTTGTTTATAGACCACAAACATATCCTTTGTCAATTTTCAAAGACAATTTGAGTAAACTGATCAATTTAATGTCTTCATTATGCAATAAAAATGTACTTATAGGAGACTTTAATAATGATGCATTGAAATCAAAATCTCTGTGCTCTTTCATGTCAGATAAGGGTTTTATTCAACTTGTTAAAAAGCCAACAACTGAAAAAGGCACTTTAATAGACCATGTATACGTGAAGAACTTCAAAGACTGTTCAATAAACACCAATGTTGTCCCAGTGTACTTTAGCACACATGAGGGAGTTTTCTGTTCATTTCAAAGCTAACATATTTAACTTTTACTAAACTGCTTCTCAACTTGATTTGGTTATGTACAGATCTGATTTTATGGTGAACAAGACAAGGACCACGATGATAGAGCTTATCTCTTTTTTCTGGATTCTTGTTAAGCCATTATCAGATTTACACAATTTCACTGTTCTGCTCAGTGTATTGTGAGTGTGCATAATTAATGACAGTTGTATAGCATTGAAGGTTTTTTTCCCCCCTAATATACTCCCTTTAAAGTCATTACACACAATTATTACATATTTTATTTATATATTGAACCTTCTTTTTAAGCCTATGAAATGTACATGTAATTTAATGTCTTCACAAATAAATTAATGATCTCTAAGCATTTAAAATCAACAATTATTACATATTTTATTTATATATTGAACCTGCTTTTTAAGCCTATGAAATATACATGTAATTTAATGTCTTCACAAATAAATTAATGATCTCTAAGCATTTAAAATCAACAATTATTACATATTTTATTTATATATTGAACCTGCTTTTTAAGCCTATGAAATGTACATGTAATTTAATGTCTTCACAAATAAATTAATGATCTCTTAGCATTTAAAATCAACAACTTCAACAAATTGTATTTTTATTTTAAACACATATTAACAACAAGAAATAACAATAAATTTTCTTTAAAACACATCTTTAAAACAAATCAACTTGATTTGGTTATGTACAGATCTGATTTTATGGTGAACAAGACAAGGACCACGATGATAGAGCTTATCTCTTTTTTCTGGATTCTTGTTAAGCCATTATCAGATTTACACAATTTCACTGTTCTGCTCAGTGTATTGTGAGTGTGCATAATTAATGACAGTTGTATAGCATTGAAGGTTTTTTCCCCCCTAATATACTCCCTTTAAAGTCATTACACACAATTATTACATATTTTATTTATATATTGAACCTTCTTTTTAAGCCTATGAAATGTACATGTAATTTAATGTCTTCACAAATAAATTAATGATCTCTAAGCATTTAAAATCAACAATTATTACTTATTTTATTTATATATTGAACCTGCTTTTTAAGCCTATGAAATGTACATGTAATTTAATGTCTTCACAAATAAATTAATGATCTCTTAGCATTTAAAATCAACAACTTCAACAAATTGTATTTTTATTTTAAACACATATTAACAACAAGAAATAACAATACATTTTCTTTAAAACACATCTTTAAAACAAATCAACTTGATTTGGTTATGTACAGATCTGATTTTATGGTGAACAAGACAAGGACCACGATGATAGAGCTTATCTCTTTTTTCTGGATTCTTGTTAAGCCATTATCAGATTTACACAATTTCACTGTTCTGCTCAGTGTATTGTGAGTGTGCATAATTAATGACAGTGCTATTAGTTTAGGTACATTAGATTGTACATTTATAATACTACACAAATACCATAATATTCTTCATAGACTATGTAATTTTTCATATAGTCTAATAATAACAAAAAAACACTGGTATTGGTACTCCTGGTTAACCACCAGGATGGGGTTCAACTCCCTGCAGTGTTGTTATTGTTTGCTATAGACTATAAAATAAATAAATAATAAATAATAAAACGTGATAGGCATTACCTTTTAAATATAACTAACATGCAAACTTACAAAGAACAATAAAAGTAGTCATCCGAACGGCTCAAAGCAACTCTGATTGATGCTACGTGCCTGTAGGCTACACAAAAGATGGCGTTAAATGCATATCACAATCTGGATGAAATTAGCTCCTTAGCGGAAAGGTTAGGATCATTCCTTCGTACAATGGATGACATCAGTCTTATGTTTGGTTAAAGTGAAACAAGACAAACAGTGTCACTTAACATATTTATTTTGTTATAGTGCCAATAATTCCGGGTAGGTATTTAAAGGACAATTCATATGCATTGCTGGTTCAGTGTAGTCTATATATACGCAAATATTAATTTTCATATTTATTTGTACAGCACTCTTCAAAATACATATCACTGCAGCCTTACAGAACATGCATGCAGGGCCACTGCTGGCCAAATGGGAGCCCTAAGCAGGTTTGTATTGTTGTGCCCCCCTTCCTCAAATATGATGATGGAAAAAAAACACCTACTATAGGGGTGAAAATAGAACTTTAATCAAATAAAAAAGTGAATGAATAAATTGTATTATTTACAATTTACAATTGTAGCTCTCAACATTTACCTGTGGCTATAACTTTATTATAACTCTAATTTATTTTACAGTCTCAAGCATTCAGAAATCATGGAAAATGAAATTAAGCAGTTTTACTATGATAAAACCATGGTTTATTTTTGTAAGGGTTGTGATATGCACATTTTTTGTTGAAGAAATTATAGAGGCTGTGTCATCTATGGCAAAAAGGTGTCCAAAAATGAAAGATTAAGCGAATATTTGAAATAAATGTTTAGTCATAGCCTAATCCAGGATTTGATTGTCCTGTAAGTGTAACAGCAGCAACCACATGGCATTTGGTTCCGTTTGCAGACATTTGTAATAACATGTACATAAATTGTTTATTTTGTATTTGCCTACATTATGTATTTTAACAGTGTTTTTATTAAACAAATTATTATATTCACTGTTTTTTATATATAATGCATTTTAAGTCATTGTAAAGGCTATTGATGGCTTAGGTCTGCTTTTATAGTGACAACAACAACAACAACAACAAAAATTACAGTATATTAATACTTCTTTGCAAATTATTATTTGCAGCACAAATAAGGTTTTTTAGGATTTTTAAAAATCCCTAAAACTGTCAGAAAAGGATAAGGCTAAATTTATTTGTTTTTATAACTATAATGCATAAAATATGAAATTATACAAAATGTATAAAAAAGTACAACAGTTATTGTTTTCCAATGTTTTTAATTTTTTTTATTTTTTTTTACATTTCAAAAAATTAGCCTACTGCAGTCATTCTAAACAGCTTGAACAAAACCTGTTAATATTTATTATAGACCACTGTAACTGTGTATAATCTAACAAACAAGTTTATTATGAAAATAAAAGTGTGTTCACCAGATAAATTGGACAATAAAGAAATTGCTAACAGTAGTATAATAGAGCATGTTTTAGTTTTTTAGGCGTTTAGATGCAGAAATGGACAAATCAAATGTAAAATAAAATGTAATTGATTTAATTAAATATAGATTAATTCTTGTTAGAGCAAAATAATAAATAAATACACACATTAAAAAAGCAGCCAAGATTAATGAGTTTCATTTTTTATATAGATTAAAATTGAAGACAGAAGCAGCTGGTATATGCGGTCACTTAATATTCAAATCCAGTAGTTTTCGTTTATATTCGCCAAGCTATTATGTGTTTTGAAATAATCTTGTCCGTGATGTGTTCGTTCTTACGACGGAAGGCAGAATCCTGCAGCTCGAGAGATATATGTTATTCTGCCAGTCGCGCTTTCAAATAGTCTTACACACTTAAACTGGTCACAAACACCTGCATTTAGCTCTTGTTGTGTTATAATTGGTGTATTGTGTGCATTTATGGCAATAATTAATTTTAAAAAGCTCTTAAACAAGAATAAATTCGTTTGTTTTGAACTTGTGACACTGTGCGCGCTGATCGGAGCAGTGATTTCAGGTAGGCAGCCGCGAATATTTCATTTTCACACAAACAGTTCAAAAACATCTGAATTTAGCTCTTGGTGTGTTCTAATTGGTGAATTGTGTGATATCGCTGGAATACTTTATTTTTAATAGCTATATATCAAGAATAAACTCATTTTTTCTGAGCTCATCATTCCACACGCTCATGCTCAGAGCAGTGATTCATCTCTCGTGTTTCTCACATATCACTGACCACACATCAATTATTAATGAGCCCTGACCTTGTAATATTCATATATGTTGCTTTAGCTTGTCAGTGTGAATTAAATCCAAGTATTTATTTGTATTTTAACCGATTTAAAAGTGAAACCAAAAGAGAGTCTCCTCCCTTTTTTATTGCACCTAGGGGCGCTATTTCTCTCAGACAATGGAAGTCTAAGCACATATACTCAAACAGAGGGACAGAGTGAGATGAGATGTCTGACAGTTTTTTAATTTTCTGTTATCCATACAGTGTTGTAAAGTCGTTAAACTATGCATATTTCCTCAGAATGACTTTTTCATCTGTATGAAAAAATTCTTTGACGTGTTTGGAAGCTGCAATTTAAAAATACAATAATGATTCCCTTTGTAAGGTCATTTAAAAAAATCACCACGGCAAAACCATTCAAGCTATCCAAAATCCATTCACAATTTAAGTTCCTATCAGAAATACTGATGTGTGTTCAGAGTTTTGTGAAATTCTAAGTATGTTATTTGCCTCAAAATCACCTGAGAAGTATTCCAGTTTGACATGTTGCCACGCCAACAATTTTTTAGATATCAATATCCCCCTTGCAGATTTATATCGGCTGTGTTTTAACATTATTCTGATGAAGTTTGAAGCAAATCGAGTAATAATAAGATGCTGAATTCAAATCATTTTGAAAATGACACACTTCCTTCTGCCAGTTGGTGGCGCTATAACTTTGACTCCTAATAGTCACATATATGCGATCGACATCATACAACGAATAATCTGATGAAGTTTGATTAAAATCAGGAAATGTATGTGGACGGTATTAGACACTTCCTGTTTCTCATTTCTCGCCATAATTTCAACGCCTCGCCACGAGCAAACCGTTCGAGATATCAAAAATCCCCTGGCAATTTTTCATCCGCAGTGTCTTGAGATCATGTTGACCGAGTTTGGCGGCAATCGAAAAAAAACCTATGACAAGTATTTCAAATTCCAGAGCATGCGCTTTTTACATAACTCTAAATAGCTGACTTCCTGATGGGCGGAGCCTATGACATGCAATACGAAAGTTGTTCGGCACAATGAGATCTATATGTGTACTGAGTTTCATATGAAAATGTGCAAGTATGTGTGAGCTATACATCAACATTTCTGACTGTGTTCCAGGGGGCGCCGTAGAGCCCCTGTGCCACGCCCGGGTCCCAGCCTCTGCAGGCTCCTAAACGCCACAGATTCCAAAGTGTGCGCAAATTTTCAAGAGTTTTTGAGTATGTTAAGGACCCCAAAAGACCCCACAACTTTGACGAAAAATTTGAATACTAAACCCTAAATAGCCAACTTCCTGTTGGGCGGAGCCTATGATATGCAATACAAAAGTTGTTTGGATCGATGAGATTTATATGTGTACCGAGTTTCATACGTCTACAAGCAAGAATGTATGATATATGGCCCTCCATATTCCAGGGGGCGCTGTAGAGCCCCTGTGCCACGCCCGTGTATCAGTCTCTGCCCGGCCCTAATGGCCACAGGTTCCAATCTGTGTGCCAATTTTCAAGACTTTTTAAGCACGTTAAGGGCCCCAAAAGCCCCCGAGACGTTGGAAAAAAATAATAATAATAATAATAAATATAGCTGCAAGCAGCGATGGCGGGCTCAAGCCACCAATGCCATCGCCACCCCGGTGGCATCAGGTAAACTGTGCCCAGCGGGCACATGCATTCACAATATCCCTCTGGCAGTGAGGTTTTAAAGGATATGGCGGTTAAAGGGTTAATCCGAATCATCTAGACTTTAAAATCACATTCACAGAACAATATATATATATATATAGTAACACTTTACAATAAGATTTCATTTATAAACATTATGTTAACATGAACAATATTTATATAGCATTCATTCATGTCAGTTAATATTCCAAACTTAAACATTAAAACATTGTTTTATTGTGATTTTTTTCCAAGCACATTTTACCAATTCCAAACCATATCAATCTTAATAACTACCATTATTTTTTATTTAATCATTTATGATTAAAAGAAAAACTCCTTATATTCATGTGTGCAGAATCATTAGGCATGTTTTCTTTTACAGATGAAATGCGCTAAAAAAGAGTTTTAACTCAAACTGTTTTAACTCAAAGTCGAAAATTATGAAATACCCATGAGAAATATCAAACACAAATGCAATACAGAAATGGATAAGTTAAGACTTGACCATTGTACAAAAATGCTGACTGGGTCATGAGGTTAGAAAAGAAGAAGAAAAAAAAAAAACAGGTCAAGAAGAACTGACAAAAATAATTGCAAAATAATTAGGAATTAATGTGAAGATTAATTTTTAGTCAATTCTGCAAGACAGACTTTCAGGAAAGGAGGTGGAATAAAAATGAGCTCCTAAATCTTAATCCCGGATTCTGGAAGATATATTCCTCAAACCATCGGACAAGAGGAGGTGGTGCTGGTCCTTCACAAGTCACTCTAATCTGTTCATAAAGCCTATATATAAAGTCTTAATATATAGTATTTCACAATACTTCATGGTATTCTAATTAAATCATTTTTTGGAATCTTTGATTTCTCAGAACCTGACACATTGTAATTCTGAGACTCCAGGAAAGTGGCAGTTCTGTAAAATGTTGGCACTGGAGACTAAATGCTCCCTGATAGTTTCACACCTAATTCACTTAACACACACACAAACACACACACACACATTACCCACAGTGACAGAGGGACAGAGTGACATCAGATCTATGATAGTTTTTTAATTTTCTATCATCCATATAGTGTTGTATAGTCATGAAACTATGCATATTTCCTAAGAATGACTTGTCTTCTATGTGTACATTTTTTTGAAGTGTTTAGAAGCTGCACTTAAAAAAATAAAAGACATTTACTGGTTACTTTTTTACTGTTATTTCAAAAAATCACCACAACAAAACCATTCAAGCTATCCAAAATTCATTCGCACCTGTTCTGTAAGATACATTCTTTAAACAGTGGTAAAAGAGGATGTGGTGCTGATCCTTCAAGAGTCACTCAAAACTTATCTGTCCATAAAGAATTATTCTTAATATACAGTTCACAATACTTCAGCTTGTTATTCTAATAAAGTGAGGGTCATTTTATCAGTAAAATACATAAAATTCATATTATTTTTCTTTGAAAGATTTCTATAAATGATTTAAATCATACTTGTTTCTACAATAATTATTTAAAAGTGATCCTATAGCTCCATCTGGTGGCCATTATTGGTACTAAGAATTGCAAGCTTGATTTATATGTTATGATAGTTTTAATTTTATGCTGGCTCTTGAAAATGATAAAGCTATGAAACTTACTGTGCTTCCTTCAAATGATGACTTCTAGGTATATAAAAATTTATGAAGAGTTGGAATTAAAAATTTTAAAGATATAGTAAAATAACTATGGTATTTTTTTATGTTACTTTAATAAATCTCTATGGCCACACCATTTAAGGTATCCTAAACCCATTCGCAATTTAACATCTTCAGTATATGGCTTCATGTTAAAAAAGTTTGGTGTGAACTACTTGTGTCTTCTTGGAGGAGAATGAATTCATTTACAGGCTGAGTTTATCATAAATCCACAATAACATTTCTGAGTTCTGTATCAATCAGTGTTGTTGTTTGTTTATTTTTTATTTTTTTATTTTTTTCATAGGAAGATAACTGACCCTTTACTCTCCTTTTTAATAAATGAGCTATTTATAGCTGTATTTATAAACTGCTTACTACTGACTATTAATATTGGGACAAGGCTTTATGAAGCATGAACTGACTATTTACTAATGAGTGCAGTTATTATAAAGTGTTATCAATGCATTTGCTAATGTTAACAAATTAGACATTATTTTACAGTGTTATCAAATCCCTTAAATGATTTGTAAGTGTTTTGTAATGATTTTATTGACCTACAAGCATTTGTGAAAGTTCTGCTTGCATTACAGCTTAGTCTTGATCTGTGAACTGAACAGATTTACTGTTACATCCATGAGATTATGTAAATTCAAATAAATATCATGTCACAGGATGTCAGAGGTCAGTATCAAATTAGTTTGAAATTATTATTTGCAGCACCAATAAGGTTTATTAGGATTTTTTGAAAATCCCTAAAACTGTCAGAAAAGAATAAGGCCTAAGATTTCTATGTGAGTGGCTAAATTTGTTTGTTTTTATAACTATAATGCATAAACTATGAAACTATACAAAATGTATAAAAAAGTACAAGTTATTCTTTTCCAATGTTTTTTATTTATTTATAATTTTTTTTTTTTTTTTTGGGGATTTACATTTTTAAAAATTTGCCTACGGCAATCATTCTACACAGCTTGAATAAAACCTGTCAATATTTATTATAGACCACTATAACTGTGTATAATCTAACAAACAAGTTTATTATGAAAATAAAAGCGTGTACACCAGATAAATTGGACGATAAAGAAATTGCTAACAATAGTATAACAGAGCATGTTTTAGGTTTTTAGGCGTTTAGATGCAGAAATGGAAAAATCAGATGTAAAATCAAATGTAATTGATTTAATTAAATATAGATTAAGTCTTGTTAGAGCAAAATAATAAATAAATACGTACACACATTAAAAAAGCAGCCAAGATGAATGAGTTTAATTTTTTATATAGATTAAAAGTGAAGACAGAAGCAGCTGGTATATGCGGTCACTTAATATTAAAATCCAGTAGATCCACTTCAGATTTATTTCTCAACAGTTTATGTTCACGTGGCTGTTTTCGTTTATATTCGCCAAGCTATTATGTATTTTGAAATAATCTTGTCCGTGATGTGTTCATTCTTATGACGAAAGGCAGAATCCTGCAGCTCCAGAGATATTGTGCCAGTCGCGCTTTCAAACAGTCTTGCACACTTAAACGGGTCACAAACACCTGCATTTAGCTCGTGTTGTGTTATAATGGATGTATTGTGTGCATTTATGGCAATAATTTATTTTGAAAAGCTCTTAAACAAGAATAAATTCGTTAGTTTTGAACTTGTGACACTGTGCGGGCTGATCGGAGGCAGTGATTTCAGATAGGCAGCCGCAAATATTTCATTTTCACACAAACAGTTCAAAAACATTTTAATTTAGCTCTTGGTGTGCTCTAATTGGTGAATTGTGTGATATCGCTGCAATACTTTATTTTAAATAGCTATAAAACAAGAATAAACTCGTTTTTTTCTGAGCTCATCATTCCACACGCTGGTGCTCAGAGCGGTGATTCATCTCTCGTGTTTCTCACGTATCACTGACCACACATCAATTATTAATGAGCCCTGACCTGATAATAATCATATATGTTGGTTTAGCTTGTCAGTGTGAATTAAATCCAAGTATTTATTTGTATTTTAACCGATTTAAAAGTGAAACAAAAAGACAGTCTCCTCCCTTTTTTAGTCCGGTAACTGCACCTGTAGGGGCGCTATTTCTCTCAGACAATGGAAGTCTAAGCACACACACTCAAACAGAGGGACAGAGTGATATGAGATGTCTGACAGTTTTTTAATTTTCTGTTATCCATACAGTGTTGTAAAGTCATGAAACTATGCATATTTACTCAGAATAACTTTTTTTCTGTATGAAAAAAGGTTTTGAAGTGTTTGGAATTTAAAAATGCAGGAAAATTAATAATTCCATCTTTATTGTCATTTTAAAAAATCCCCACGACAAAACCATCCAAGCTATCCAAAACCCATTCACAATTTAAGTTCCTCAATGTTTTTTCAACATGTACACCAAGTTTGGTGTTTATAGTGTTACTCTCCTCTGAGCAGTATGCATTAATTCACAGCTAAATGTAAAAAACAATCCACATTCAAATCAAAATAGCCGACTTCCTGTTGGTCGTAGCTGATGACTGTGAATTAGAAAGTTGTCCGTCTTGATAAGAACAATTTTTGTACTGAGTTTGGTGTCTGTAGCTAAAACTAACCCCCCCACTTTTGACAAAAGGTGGCGCTATAGAGTGCCTCTTCCACGCCCTCTTATGAAATTTTGCCAGTGTCTAGCTGTCACTAATACTGATATGTGTTCTGAGTTTGATGAAATTCTAAGTATGTTATATGCCTCAAAATCAACTGAGAATTATTCCAGTTTGACATGTTGCCACGGCAACAATATTTTTAGATATCAATATCCCCCCAGCAGATTTATATCGGCTGTGTTTTAACATTATTCTGATGAAGTTTGAAGGAAATCGAGTAAAAATAAGATGCTGAATTCAAAGCATTTTGAAAATGACACACTTCCTGCTGCCACTTGGTGGCGCTATAACTTTGACTCCTAATAGTCACATATATGCGATCGACATCATACAATGAATAATCTGATGAAGTTTGATTAAAATTAGGAAATGTATGTGGATGGTATTAGACACTTCCTGTTTCTCATTTCTCGCCATAATTTCAAAGCCTCGCCACGAGCAAACCGTTCGAGATATCAAAAATCCCCTGGCAATTTTTCATCCCCAATGTCTTGAGATCATGTTGACCGAGTTTGGCGGCAATCGAGTAAAAAACCTATGACAAGTATTTCAAATTCCAGAGCATGCGCTTTTTACATAACTCTTAATAGCTGACTTCCTGTTGGGCGGAGCCTATGATATTCAATACGAAAGTTGTTCGGCACAATGAGATCTATATGTGTACTGAGTTTCATATGAATATTGGCAAGTATGTGTGAGCTATACATCAACATTTCTGACTGTGATCCAGGGGGCGCCGTAGAGCCCCTGTGCCACGCCCGGGTCCCAGCTTCTGCAGGCTCCTAAAGGCCACAGATTCCAAAGTGTGTGCAAATTTTCAAGAGTTTTTGAGTATGTTAAGGACCCCAAAAGCCCCCACAACTTTGAAGAAAAATATGACTACTAAACCCAAAATAGCCAACTTCCTGTTGGGCGGAGCCTATGACATGCAGTACGAAAGTTGTTTGGTTTGATGAGATCTACATGTGTACCGAGTTTCGTGTGTCTACGTGCAAGTATGTATGATATATGGCCCTCAGTATTCCAGGGGGCGCTGTAGAGCCCCTGTGCCACGCCCGTGTATCAGTCTCTGCCCGGCCCTAATGGCCGCAGGTTCCAATGTGTGTGCCAATTTTCAAGACTTTTTAAGCATGTTAAGGACCCCAAAAGCCCCCGAAACCTTGGAAAAAAATTAGAAGAATAAATAATAAATATAGCTGCAAGCAGCGATGGCGGGCTCAAGCCGTCAGTGCAACGCCACCCCGGTGGCATCGGGAAACTGTGCCCAGCAGGCATAAGCATTTACAGTAACCCTCTGGCAATCAAATTTTAAGGGATATGGCAGTTAAAGGGTTAATCCGACCCGTCTAGACTTTGAAATCACATACACAGAACAATATATATAACTTTAGTAACACTTTATTTTAATATATATAAAAAATTTATAAGTTGTGCATCGTAGTTGACACCTAAATGAACACATTACAATTGGTTTATGACTGCAAGTCTTTCTCCTCAAATGCTATTGAGCTTCAAATTTGCTTTTGAGCCCATGTGAAAAAGTAGCATAATTTACATATGACTTACAGTTTGTTTTAATAAATATCAAACATTCAATTTAATGGTGCATTATAGCTGTCACCTAGATGAACAATTACAGTTGTTTTTATGACTGTAAGTCATTCTCTTCAAATGCTACTGATGTTAGAAAAGTGTATAACAATATCACATGTAACTTTAGAGACGGTCCCTAAATTTGAGACTTTCGAATGTCCAATGTCAAGCCAACTTTATGCCTGTTTTTGTTTTGTTTTTTACTTTATTTTTCTTTTCTCTGTGCCGGATTGCTGATGTCTTTTACCCGGGCATAGATGTCCATCCATCAATTACGAACATTCATCCGCAAATGTCCGAGCGGTCGCGAGCGCGGATGGGAGAATGGCGCATGTTTTATTTTTTTTGAGCTACTGGGATGGTGCCCCCTCTGGGAGTTGGTGCCCTACGAAGACTGCGTATTCTGCATATAGGGAGCGGCGGTACTATCTGGAAGATATATTCCTCAAACCGTCGTACAAGAGGAGGTGATGCTAGTACTTCAAGAATCTCTCAAAACCTGTTCATAAAGCCTATATATAAAGTCTTAATATAGTATTCCACAATATGTTGTGCTATTCTAATATTATTGTGGTTTTTTATTGACATTGTTATTTGCTGTTATTTTTTGTTTTAATATTGTTACTGTTGTTACTTGTTGTACGGTGACCTTGAGTGGTTTGAAAGGCGCCTTAAATAAAATGCATTATTATTATTATTATTATTATTATTATTATTATTATTATTAGCTGTACACTTGATAAAAAAATTTAATATAAACTTATGCAATTGTATATATATGTATATATAGTGTACAGTTTTCTTTTATTGCATCTTGAAATAAATGTTTCTGAGTTCTGTGTTTGTTTATTTTTTATTTATTTATTTTTTTTTATTTTTTTTAGGAAGATTACAGCCTTTAATCTCCTCAAAATGAATGTGCATATAAACCATGAACAATTTAATTATAGCTGTATTTATAAAATGCTTACTAATGACTATTAATTTTGGGAGAAGGCTATATAAAGCAGCAACAGTTGATGTTGAGGCCTAAGATATTTCTTAAGCTGTAATGATGAAAAAACAACAACAACACAAAATTGCTTTTTTTCTGCTGGTGATTAAAGAGATGATTAAGTCTCCCTCCCTCTCTCTCTCTCTCTCTCTCTCTCTCTCTCTCTCTCTCTCTCTCTCTCTCTCTGACACCAAGCCCATCCCCTCTCCCACACATTCACACAAACTCAGCACACACACTTAACACACACACATTACCCAGAGGGACAGAGTGACATCAGATGTATGGTAGTTTTTTAATTTTATATCATCCATATAGTGTTGTATAGTCATGAAACTATGCATATTTCCTCAGCATGACTTCTATGTGTACATTTTGTTGAAGTGTTTAGAAGCTGCACTTAAAAAAATAAAAGACATTTACTGGTTCCTTTTTTACTGTTATTTAAAAAAATCACCATGACAAAACCATTCAAGCTATCCAAAATTCATTCACCTGTTCTGTAAGATAAATTCTATAAACAGTGGTAAAAGAGGATGTGGTGCTGATCCTTCAAGAGTCACTCCAAACTTATCTGTCCATAAAGCCTATAAAGAATTATTCTTAATACACAGTATTTCACAATACTTCAGCATATTATTCTAATTAAGTGAGGGTCATTTTATCAGTAAAATACATATTATTTTTCTTTGAAAGATTTCTATAAATGATTTAAATCATACTTGTTTCTACAATAATTATTTAAAAGTAATCATATAGCGCCATCTGGTGGCCATTATTGGTACTAAGAATTGCAAGCTTGATTTATATGTTATGATAGTTTTAATTTTAAGCTGGCTCTTGAAAATGATAAAGCTATGAAACTTACTGTGCTTCTTTCAAATTATGACTTCTACGTATATAAAAAATTATGAAGAGTTGGAATAAAGAATGTTAAAAATAGTAAAATAACTATTGTATTTTTTTTATGTTACTTTAATAAATCGGAATGGCCACACCATTTAAGGTATCCTAAACCCATTCGCAATTTAACATCTTCAGTATATTGGCATCATGTTGAAAAAGTTTGGTGTGAACTACTTGTGTCTTCTTGGAGGAGTATGATTCATTTACAGGCTGATTTGATCATAAATCCACAATAAAATTTCTGAGTTCTGTATCAATCTGTGTTGTTGTTTGTTTATTTTCATTTTTTTATTTTTCATAGGAAGATAACAGACCCTTTACTCTCCTTTTTAATAAATGTGCTTATAAACCAAGATCAAGCTATTTATAGCTGTATTTATAAGCTGCTTATTAATGACTATTTAAGTTGGGACAAGACTTTATAAAGCATGAACTGACTATTTACTAATGAGTGCAGTTATTATAAAGTGTTACCAATGCATTCACTAATGTTAACAAATTAGACATTATTTTACAGTGTTATAAAATCCTTTAATGACTTATAAGCATTTGTGAAAGTTCTGCTTGCATTACAGCTTAGTCTTCATCTGTGAGCTGAACAGTTTTACTGTTACATCCATGAGATTATGTAAATTAAGATAAATGTCATGTCACAGGATGGAATAGGTCGGTATCAAATGAGATTGAAATTATTATTTGCAGCACAAATAAGTATTTTTAGAATTTTGTTATTAATTCCTGAAACTGTCAGAAAAGGATAAGGCCTAAGAGATTTCTTAAGCTGTAATGAAAACAGCAATGTTAGCAAAAGCAACAAAAAATAACAATTTAAAATACATTTTTTTCTGGTGATTAAAGAGATGATTAAGTCTCTTTCTCTCTCTCATTGTGTCTGCCACTCAGCTCATGCCCATCCCCCACTCACAGACACACACACTCTCAGTCAGCACACATACATTCCTCAAACAGAGGGACAGAGTGAGTTGAGATGTCTGACAGTTTTTTAATTTTCTTTTAATCATACAGCGTTGTAAAGTCATGAAACTATGCATATGTCCTCAGAATGATTTGATCTCTGTATGGATTTTTTTTTAAGTGTTTGGAAGCTGCAATTTAAAAATACAAGACAATTAATGATTCCCTTTTTACTGTCATTTAAAAAAATCATCACGACAAAACTGTTCAAGCTAACCAAAATCCGCTCGCAATTTAAGTTCCTCAATGTTTTTTCCACATGTAGACAAAGTTTGGTGAGTATAGTGAACATTTCCTGTGAGGAGTATGCATTAAATCAGAGCTCAATTTAAATATTCAAATCAAAATAGCCAACTTCCTGTTGGTCGTAGCTGATGACTGTGAATTAGAAAGTTGTCCGTCTTGAGAAGAACAATTTATGTACCAAGTTTGGTGTCTGTAGCTAAAACTAACCCCCCCACTTTTGACAAAAGGTGGCGCTATAGAGTGCCTCCTTCACGCCCTTTTAAAAGCTTTTGCCATTGTCTAGCTATCACTAATACTGATATGTGTTTTGAGTTTCATGTAAATCTGAGCTTGTTGTCTGCCTCAAACTCACCATAACAGAACATTCAAGTTTGACACGTTGCCATGGCAACACTATATCAGATATCAATATCCCCACAACAGATTTACATCGGCCGTGTTTTGTCATTATTCTGATGAAGTTTTAAGTAAATAGAGTAAAAATAAGATGCTGAATTCAAAGCATTTGGAAAATTACACACTTCCTGCTGCCAGTTGGTGGCGCTATAATGTTGACTCTTAATAGTCACATATATACGATCAGTATCATACAACGAACAAACCAATGAAGTTTGATCAAATTCAGGAAATGTATGTGGATGTTATTAGACATTTCCTGTTTCTCATTTCTCGCCATAATTTCAAAGCCTCGCCACGAGCAAACCGTTCGAGATATCAAAAATCCCCTCGCAATTTTTCATCCCCAATGTCTTGAGATCATGTTCACCGAGTTTCGTGGCGAACGGGTTGAAAACCTCAGAGGAGTATTTCAAATTCCAGAGCATGCTTTTTTTAAACAGCCCTGAATAGCTGACTTCCTGTTGGGTGGAGCCTATGACATAGAGCGCGAAAGTTGTTCAGCTCAATGAGATCTATAAGTGTACTGAGTTTCATATAAATACATGCAAGTGTGTGTGAGCTATGGTTCAAGGTGTCTGACTGTGTTCCAGGGGGCGCTGTAGAGCCCCTGTGCCACGCCCGGGTCCCAGTCTCTGTGGCGTCCTGATGGCCGCAGATTCCAATGAGTGTGCCAATTTTCAAGAGTTTTTGAGCATGTTAAGGCCCCCAAAAATGCCCGGAAGGTTTAAAAAAAAATAAAAAAAATAATAATAAATATAGCTGCAAGCAGCGATGTCGGGCTCAAGCCATCAGTGCAACGCCACCCCGGTGGCATCAGGATAACTGTGCCCAGCGGGCATAAGCATTTACAGTAACCCTCTGACAATCAGTTTTAAGGGATGCGGCAGTTAAAGGGTTAATCCGACCAATCTAGACTTTGAAATCACATACACAGAACAATATATATAACTTTAGTAACACTTTATTTTAATATTTATAAAAAATGTATAAGGTGTGCATTGTAGCTGACACCTATATGAACACATTACAATTGCTTTGTGACTGCAAGTCTTTCTTCTCAAATGCTATTGAGCTTCAAATTTGCATTTGAGCCCATGTGAAAAAGTTGCATAATTTACATATGACTTACAGTTTGTTGTAATAAATATCAAACATTCAATTTAATTGTGCATTATAGCTGTCACCTAGATGAACAATTACAGTTGTTTTTATGACTGTAAGTCATTCTCTTCAAATGCTACTGACGTTAGAAAAGTGTATAACAATATCACATGTAACTTTAGAGACCTTCCCTAAATTTGAGACTCTAGAAAGTCCAATGTCAAGACAACTTTATGCCTGTTTTATTTTCTTTAGTTTTCTTTTCTCTGTGCCGGATTGCTGATGTCCTATACCCAGGCATAGATGTCCATCCATCAATTACGAACATTCAGCCGCAAACATGAGGTGTGAGCGGTCGCGAGCGCGGATGGGAGAATGACGCATGTTTTTTTTTTTTTTGTTTTTTTTTGAGCAACTGGGATGGTGCCCCCTCTGGGAGTTGGTGCCCTACGAAGACTGCATACTATGTTATACTGCATAATGTTAACAAATTAGACATTATTTTACAGTGTTACCAAATCCTTAAATAATGTATTAGTGTTTTGTAATGATTTTAATGACCTATAAGCATTTGTGAAATAGTTTTGCTTGCATTACAGCTTTATCTGTCAGTTGAAGAGTTTTACTGTTACATCCATGAGATTAATAAATGTCATGTCACGTCACAGGTTGTCATAGGTCAGTATCAAATGAGTTTGAAATTATTATTTGCAGCACAAATTAGGGTTCTTAGGATGTTTTTAAATCCCTAAAACTGTCAGAAAAGGATAAGGCCTAAGAGATTTCTTAACCTGTAATGAAAGGAAAAAACACCACCATTAGCAACAACAAAAACAATAACAATTTAAAATACAGATTTTTTTTTTCCTGATTATTAAAGGGATGATTAGGTCTCTCTGTCTCTCTCTCTGCCAGACAGCCCCTCCCTACAGTCCACACACACTGTCACAGTCACCAACCCCCTCACACTCCCCCTCCCTCTCCCCCTCCCTTCCCTCACACAGACAGGGTGGCCAGAGTGAGATCATGTCAGTTGAGAAGTCTGACAGTTTTTTAATTTTCTTTTATCCATACAGTGTTGTAAAGTCGTGAAACTATGCATATTTCCTCAAAATGATTTGATCTTTGTATAAAAAAATGCTTTGAAGTGTTTGGAAGCTGCAATTTAAACATACAAGGCAATTAATGTTTCCCTTTTTACTGTCATTTCAAAAATTCACCACGACAAAACCGTTCAAGCTAACCAAAATCCGTTCGCAATTTAAGTTCCTCAATGGTTTTTCTTCATGTAGACAAAGTTTGGTGTGTATAGTGTACTTCCCCTGTGAGGAGTATGCATTAAATCAGAGCTCAATTTAAATATTCAAATCAAAATAGCCGACTTCCTGTTGGTCGTAGCTGATGACTGTGAATTAGAAAGTTGTCCGTCTTGAAAAGAACAATTTATGTACCAAGTTTGGTGTCTGTAGCTAAAACTAACCCCCCCACTTTTGACAAAAGGTGGCGCTATAGAGTGCCTCCTTCACGCCCTTTTAAAAGCTTTTGCCATTGTCTAGCTATCACTAATACTGATATGTGTTTTGAGTTTTATGTAAATCTGAGCTTGTTGTCTGCCTCAAACTCACCATAACAGAACATTCAAGTTTGACACGTTGCCATGGCAACACTATATCAGATATCAATATCCCCACAACAGATTTACATCGGCCGTGTTTTGTCATTATTCTGATGAAGTTTTAAGTAAATAGAGTAAAAATAAGATGCTGAATTCAAAGCATTTGGAAAATGGCACACTTCCTGCTGCCAGTTGGTGGCGCTATAATGTTGACTCTTAATAGTCACATATATACGATCAGTATCATACAACGAACAAACCAATGAAGTTTGATCAAATTCAGGAAATGTATGTGGATGTTATTAGACATTTCCTGTTTCTCATATCTCGCCATAATTTCAACGCCTCGCCACGGGCAAACCGTTCGAGATATCAAAAATCCCCTCGCAATTTTCCATCCCCAATGTCTTGAGATCATGTTGACCGAGTTTGGTGGCAATCAAGTAAAAGACCTATGACAAGTATATCAAATTCCAGAGCATGCTTTTTATAAACAGCCCTAAATAGCTGACTTCCTGTTGGGCGGAGCCTATGACATAGAGTGCGAAAGTTGCTCGGCTCAATGAGATCTATAAGTGTACTGAGTTTCATATAAATACATGAAAGTGTGTGTGAGCTATGGTTCAAGATTTCTGACTGTGTTCCAGGGGGCGCTGTAGAGTCCCTGTGCCACGCCCGGGGCCCAGTCTCTGTGGCGTCCTGATGGCCGCAGATTCCAATGTGTGTGCCAATTTTCAAGAGTTTTTGAGCATGTTAAGGCCTCCAAAAACCCCCGGAAGGTTTAATAAAAAATAAAAAAAATAATAATAATAAGAAGAAGAATAATCCTTAGAAGAACAATAGGGCTCTTCGCCCCTTCGGGCTTGAGCCCTAAATATAGCTGCAAGCAGCGATGGCGGGCTCAAGCCACCAGTGCCATCGCCACCCCGGTGGCATCAGGTAAACTGTCCCCAGCGGGCACATGCATTCACAATATCCCTCTGGCAGTGAGGTTTTAAAGGATATGGCAGTTAAAGGGTTAATCCGAATCATCTAGACTTTAAAATCACATTCACAGAACAATATATATATAACTTTAGTAACACTTTACAATAAGATTCCATTCATAAACATTATGTTAACATGAACAATATTTATATAGCATTCATTCATGTCAGTTAATATTCCAAACTTAAAAATGAAAACATTGTTTTATTGTGATTTTTTTCCAAGCACATTTTACCAATTCCAAACCATATCAATCTTAATAACTACCATTATTTTTTATTTAATCATTTATGAGTGCTATACAATAGTCCAGGAAAGCTGGAAGAGAAAAACAGGTCAAGAAGAACTGACAAAAAGAATTGCAAAATAATTAGGAAATAATGTGAAGATTAATTTTTAGTCAATTCTGCAAGACAGACTTTCAGGAAAGGAGGTGGAATAAAAATGAGCTCCTAAATCTTAATCCCGGATTCTGGAAGATATATTCCTCAAACCATCGAACAAGAGGAGTCACGAGTCACTCTAATCAGTTCATAAAGCCTATATATAAAGCCTTAATATATAGTATTTCACAATACTTCATGGTATTCTAATTAAATCATTTTTTGGAATCTTAAGTCTCTCAGAGCCTGACACCGAGTAATTCTGGAGACTCCAGGAAAGTGGCAGTTCTGTAAAATGTTGGCGCTGGAGACTAAATGCTCCCTGATAGTTTCACACCTAATTCACTTAACACACACACATACACACACACACATACACATTACCCACAGTGACAGTGGGACTGAGTGACATCAGATGTATGATAGTTTTTTAATTTTCTATCATCCATATAGTGTTGTATAGTCATGAAACTATTGTCATGAGACCTGTCATTCTGAGGAAATATGTCTCAGAATGACTGGTCTTCTATGTGTACATTTTTTTTTTTTTGAAGTGTTTAGAAGCTGCACTTTAAAAAAATAAAAAGACATTTACTGGTTCCTTTTTTACTATTATTTCAAAAAATCACCACGACAAAACCATTCAAGCTATCCAAAATTCATTTGCACCTGTTCTGTAAGATTAATTCTTTAAACAGTGGTAAAAGAGGATGTGGTGCTGATCCTTCAAGAGTCACTCAAAACGTATCTGTCCATAAAGCCTATAAAGAATTATTCTTAATATACAGTTCACAATACTTCAGCTTGTTATTCTAATTAAGTGAGGGTCATTTTTATCAGTAAAATTCCTAAAATACATATTATTTTATTTGAAAGATTTCTATAAATGATTTAAATCATACTCGTTTCTACAATAATTATTTAAAAGTAATCCTATATCTCCATCTGGTGGCCATTATTGGTACTAAGAATTGCAAGCTTGATTTATAAGTTATGATAGTTTTAATTTTATGCTGGCTCTTGAAAATGATAAAGCTATGAAACTTACTGTGCTTCCTTCAAATGAGGACTTCTACTTATATGAAAAATTATGAAGAGTTAGAATGAAAAAATTTAAAGATATAGTAAAATAACTATTGTATTTTTTTATGTTACTTTAATAAATCTCTATGGCAACACCATTTAAGCTATCCTAAACCCATTCACAATTTAACATCTCAGTATATTGGCATCATGTTGAAAAGGGAGTATGGAGTAGTATGAGGAGGAGTATGAATTAATTTACAAGCTGATTTTATCATAAATCCACAATAACATTTCTGAGTTCTGTATAAATCTGTGTTGTTGTTTGTTTAGTTTTTTCTTTTATTTTTCATAGGAAGATAACTGACCCTTTACTCTCTTTTTTAATAAATGTGCTTATAAACCAAGGACAAGCTATTTATAGCTGTATTTATAAACTGCTTACTACTGACTATTAATATTGGGACAAGGCTTTATAAAGCATGAACTGACTATTTACTAATGAGTGCAGTTATTATAAAGTGTTATCAATGCATTTGCTAATGTTAACAAATTAGACATTATTTTACAGTGTTATCAAATCCTTAAATGACTCATAAGCATTTGTGAAAGTTCTGCTTGCATTACAGCTTAGTATTGATCTGTGAGCTGAACAGATTTACTGTTACATCCATGAGATTATGTAAGTTAAAATAAATATAATGTCACAGGATATCATAGGTCAGTATCAAATGAGTTTGAAATTATTATTTGCAGCACAAATAAGGTTTTTTTTTAGGATTTTTAAAAATCCCTAAAACTGTCAGAAAAAGGATAAGGCCTAAGCTATTTCTATGTGAGTGGCTAAATTTATTTTTGTTTTTATAACTATAATGCATATTTCTATGAAATTATACAAAATGTATAAAAAAGTACAACAGTTATTGTTTTCAAATGTTTTTTATTAATTTTTTTTTTTTTTAATTAAATTAGCCTACTGCAATCATTCTAAACAGCTTGAATAAAACCTGTTAATATTTATTATAGACCACTGTAACTGTGTATAATCTAACAAACGAGTTTATTATGAAAATAAAAGTGTACACCAGATAAATTGGACGATAAAGAAATTGCTAACAATAGTATAATAGAGCATGTTTTATGTTTTTAGGCGTTTAGATGCAGAAATGGACAAATCAAATGTAAAATAAAATGTATTGATTTAATTAAATATAGATTAATTCTTGTTAGAGCAAAATAATAAATAAATACGTACACACATTAAAAAAGCAGCCAAGATGAATGAATTTAATTTTTTATATAGATTAAAATTGAAGACAGAAGCAGCTGGTATATGAGGTCACTTAATATTCAAATCCAGTAGATCCACTTCAGATTTATTTCTCAACAGTTTATGTTCACGTGGCTGTTTTCGTTTATAGTCGCCAAGCTATTATGTGTTTTGAAATAATCTTGTCCGTGATGTGTTCGTTCGTACGACGAAAGGCAGAATCCTGCAGCTCGAGAGAGAGATATGTTATTCTGCCAGTCGTGCTTTCAAATAGTCTTGCACACTTAAACGGGTCACAAACACCTGCATTTAGCTCTTGTAGTGTTACAATGGGTTTATTGTGTGCATTAACCCATGGTAATATTTTATTTAAAAAAGCTCTTAAACAAGAATAAATTCGTTTGTTTTGAGTTCGACACTGTACGCGCTGATCGGAGGCAGTGATTTCAGATAGGCAGCGCAAATATTTCATTTTCACACAAACAGTTAAAAAACATCTGAATTTAGCTCTTGGTGTGTTCTAATTGGTTGATTGTGTGATATCGCTGTAATAATTTATTTTTAAAAGCTTTACAACAGGAATAAATTCGTTTTTTCTGAGCTCTTTACTCCAGACGCTTGTGATCAGAGCGGTGATTCATCTCTCCTATTTCTCACGTATCTCTGGCCAGAAATTATTTATCCATGAGCCCTGAACCGGTAATAATCAGATATGTTGTTGTAGCTTGTCAGTGTGAATTAAATCTAAGTATTTATTTGTATTTTTAACCGATTTAAAAGTGAAAGTAAAAGTCCGGTAATTGAACCTGTAGGGGCACAATTTCTCTCAGACAATGGAAGTCTAAGCACACACACTCAAACAGAGGGACAGAGTGAGATGAGATGTCTGACAGTTTTTTAATTTTCTGTTATCCATACAGTGTTGTAAAGTCGTGAATCTATCCATATTTACTCAGAATTACTTTTTTTCTGTATGAAAAAAGGTTTTGAAGTGTTTGGAATTTAAAAATGCAGAACAATTAATAATTCCCTTTTTACTGTCATTTAAAAAAATCACAGAGACAAAACCATTCAAGCTATCCAAAATCTATTGGCAAATTAAGTTGTTTAAAATGTTTTGGCATCATGTAGACAAAGTTTGGTGTGTATAGTGTTACTCTCCTCTAAGCAGTATGCATTAATTCACAGCTAAATGTAAAAAAAAATCCACATTCAAATCAAAATAGCTGACTTCCTGTTGATCGTAGCTGATGACTGTGAATTAGAAAGTTGTCTGTCTTGATGAGAACAATTTTTGTACCGAGTTTGGTGTCTGTAGCTAAAACTAACCCCCCCACTTTTGACAAAAGGTGGCGCTATAGAGTGCCTCTTCCACGCTCTCTTATGAACTTTTGCCAGTGTCTAGTTATCACAAATACTGATATGTGTTCTGAGTTTGATGAAATTCTAAGCATGTTATATGCCTCAAAATCACCTGAGAAGTATTCCAGTTTAACATGTTGCCACGGCAACAATATTTTTAGATATCAATATCCCCCCAGCAAATTTATATCGGCTGTGTTTTAACATTATTCTGATGAAGTTTGAAGCAAATTGAGTAATAATAAGATGCTGAATTCAAAGCATTTTGAAAATGACACACTTCCTGCTGCCAGTTGGTGGCGCTATAACTTTGACTCCTAATAGTCACATATATGTGATCGACATCATACAATGAATAATCTGATGAAGTTTGATTGAAATCAGGAAATGTATGTGGATGGTATTAGACACTTCCTGTTTCTCATTTCTCGCCATAATTTCAACACCTCGCCACGAGCAAACCGTTCGAAATATCAAAAATCCCCAGGCAATTTTTCATCCCCAATGTCTTGAGATCATGTTGACCGAATTTGGTGGCATTCGGCAAAAAAACCTATGACAAGTATTTCAAATTCCAGAGCATGCGCTTTTTACATAACTCTAAATAGCTGACTTCCTGTTGGGCGGAGCCTATGACATGCAATACGAAAGTTGTTCGGCACGATGAGATCTGTATGTGTACTGAGTTTCATATGCATATGTGTGAGTATGTGTGAGCTATACATCAACATTTCTGACTGTGATCCAGGTGGCGCCGTAGAGCCCCTGTGCCACACCCGGGTCCCAGCCTCTGCAGGCTCCTAAAGGCCACAGATTCCAAACTGTGCGCAAATTTTCAAGAGTTTTTGAGTATGTTAAGGACCCCAAAAGCCCCCACAACTTTGACGAAAAATATGAATACTAAACCCTAAATAACCAACTTCCTGTTGGGCGGAGCCTATGACATGCAGTACGAAAGTTGTTTGGTTTGATGAGATCTACATGTGTACCGAGTTTCGTGTGTCTACGTGCAAGTATGTATGATATATGGCCCTCAGTATTCCAGGGGGCGCTGTAGAGCCCCTGTGCCACGCCCATGTATCGGTCTCTGCCCAGCCCTAATGGCCGCAGGTTCCAAGGTGTGTGCCAATTTTCAAGAGTTTTCGAGCATGTTAAGGACCCCAAAAGCCCCCGTAACGTTGGAAAAAAATAATAATAATAATAAAAAATATAGCTGCAAGCAGCGATGGCGGGCTCAAGCCACCAATGCCATAACCCCCCCATGGCATCAGGTAAACTGTGCCCAGCGGGCACATGCATTCACAATATCCCTCTGGCAGTGAGGTTTTAAAGGATACGGCAGTTAAAGGGTTAATCCGAATCATCTAGACTTTAAAATCACATTCACAGAACAATATATATATATATATATATATATATATATATATATATATATATATATATATATATATATATGTATATGTATATGTATATGTAAATATATGTATATATATATATATATATATATATATATATATATATATATATATATATATAACTTTAGTAACACTGTACAATAAGATTTTATTTATAAACATTATGTTAACATGAACAATATTTATATAGCATTCATTCATGTCAGTTAATATTCCAAACTTAAACATGAAAACATTGTTTTATTGTGATTTTTTTCCAAGTACATTTTACCAATTCCAAACCATATCAATCTTAATAACTACCATTATTTTTTATTTAATCATTTATGAGTGCTATACAATAGTCCAGGAAAGCTGGAAGAGAAAAACTCCTTGGGCCCTATCTTGCACCCAGCGCAATTGACTTTGTACACCGACGCATGTGTCATTCCTATTTTGCACCTGCGCAAAGCGCGCTTTTCCCTCCACAGAAGAACGTCGCTAAACTAGTGAATGAACTTGCGCTCCCTGGGCGGTTCAGCGCAAAAAAGGAGGCTTGTTCCGGCGCAAACAATCCCTGGTGCTATTTTGCTGTTCCATTAAACAATTGCGCCACTGACCAGAAAAAACCTAGTCTAAAGTCAAACGCGTTGTTCATTATGCTGTTTTAAGGGCGCATGCTTGACCATAATGTATAGCGTGCACAACGCGCATACACTTTGCTCATGTAATCTACACAGATGCAACAGTTATTTTTGCAAATCATAAATTGTTACACTAAAAAAATATTAACACATGAGATGACGGAAATCATGACGCTATTTTGGGTGGGTTTCTCCCATCCTCATACAACACAACTTCTCTGTCTTTCACTGCTCTTACAAGAACATCAGTCTCCTCAGCTGTGAACCGCTCCTGGCGAGCACCTGGTAAATACGCCATAATAGCAATCCATAATGGAACTTGCGCACCTGCTTTTAAAGGGAATGTTGGATGACGCTCTGATTGGTTTATTTCACGTTACGCCCAAACCACACCTATGAATAATGAAGCTACTTCAGACCAACCCATTTTAGATTTGCGCCGGGCGCAAGAGCCATTTATCCCGCCGGGAAAATAGCAACAGCGCCGAGACCCGCCCACAAAGTTACTTGCGCTTCGCGCTTTGACACTTGCGTTTCAGATCGTTTAAATAGGGCCCTTATATTCATGTGTGCAGAATTATTAGGCATGTTTTCTTTTACAGATGAAATGCGCTAAAATAGAGTTTTAACTCAAACTGTAAGGTCGAAAATTATGAAATACCCATGAGAAATATCAAACACAAATGCAATACAGAAATTGATAAGTTAAGACTTGACCATTGTACAAAAAATGCTGACTGGGTCATGAGGTCAGAAAAGAAGAAGAAAAAAGCAGGTCAAGAAGAACTGACAACACACACACACACACACACATTACCCACAGTGACAGTGGGACTGAGTGACATCAGATGTATGATAGTTTTTTAATTTTCTATCATCCATATAGTGTTGTATAGTCATGAAACTATGCATATTTCCTCAGAATAACTTGTCTTCTATGTGTACATTTTTTTTTGAAGTGTTTAGAAGCTGCACTTTAAAAAAATAAAAAGACATTTACTGGTTCCTTTTTTACTATTATTTCAAAAAATCACCACGTCAAAACCATTCAAGCTATCCAAAATTCATTCACACCTGTTGTGTAAGATTAATTCTTTAAACAGTGGTAAAAGAGGATGTGGTGCTGAACCTTCAAGAGTCACTCAAAACTTATCTGTCCATAAAGCCTATAAAGAATTATTCTTAATATACAGTTCACAATACTTCAGCTTGTTATTCTAATTAAGTGAGGGTCACTTTATCAGTAAAATACATACAATTCATATTATTTTTTTGAAAGATTTCTATAAATGATTTAAATTATACTCGTTTCTACAATAATTATTTAAAAGTAATCCTATAGCTCCCTCTGGTGGCCATTATTGGTACTAAGAATTGCAAGCTTGATTTATAAGTTATGATAGTTTTAATTTTATGCTGGCTCTTGAAAATGATAAAGCTATGAAACTTACTGTGCTTCCTTCAAATGATGACTTCTACTTATATAAAAAATTATGAAGAGTTAGAATGAAACATTTTAAAGATATAGTAAAATAACTATTGTATTTTTTATGTTACTTTAATAAATCTCTATGGCAACACCATTTAAGCTATCCTAAACCCATTCACAATTTCAGTATATTGGCATCATGTTGAAAAAGGAGTATGGAGTAGTATGAGGAGGAGTATGAATTCATTTACAGGCTGATTTTTTCATAAATCCACAATAAAATTTCTGATTTCTGTATCAATCTGTTGTTGTTTGTTTATTTTTATCTTTTATTTTTCATAGGAAGATAACTGACCCTTTACTCTCCTTTTTAATAAATGTGCTTATAAACCAAGGACAAGCTATTTATAGCTGTATTTATAAACTGCTTACTACTGACTATTGATATTGGGACAAGGCTTTATAAAGCATGAACTGACTATTTACTAATGAGTGCAGTTATTATAAAATGTTATCAATGCATTTGCTAATGTTAACAAATTAGACATTATTTTACAGTTATCAAATCCTTAAATGACTCATAAGCATTTGTGAAAGTTCTGCTTGCATTACAGCTTAGTATTGATCTGTGAGCTGAACAGATTTACTGTTACATCCATGAGATTATGTAAATTAAAATAAATATAATGTCACAGGATGTCATAGGTCAGTATCAAATGAGTTTGAAATTATTATTTGCAGCACAAATAAGGTTTTTTTAGGATTTTTAAAAATCCCTAAAACTGTCAGAAAAAGGTTAAGGCCTAAGCTATTTCTATGTGAGTGGCTAATTTTATTTTTGTTTTTATAATTGTAATAAACAAACTATGAAATTATACAAAATGTATAAAAAGATAAATAAATAAATACGCACACATTAAAAAAGCAGCCAAGTCGAATGAGTTTCCTTTTTTATATAGATTAAAATTGAAGACAGAAACAAGTGGTAAATGTGGTCACTTTAATATTCAAATCCAGTAGATCCAGTTTATGTTCACGTGGCTGTTTTCGTTTATATTCGCCAAGCTATTATGTATTTTGAAATAATCTTGTCCGATGTGTTCGTTCGTACGACGAAAGACAGAAACCTGCAGCTCAAGAGATATGTTATTCTGCCAGTCGCGCTTTCAAATAGTCTTGCACACTTAAACAGGTCACAAACACCTGCATTTAGCTCTTGTTGTGTTACAATGGGTTTATTGTGTGCATTTGTGGTAATATTTTATTTAAAAAAGCTCTTAAACAAGAATAAATTCGTTTGTTTTGAGCTGGACACTGTACGCGCTGATCGGAGGCGGTGATTTCAGATAGGCAGCCACAAATATTTCATTTTCACACAAACAGTTCAAAAACATCTTAATTTAGCTCTTGGTGTGTTCTAATTGGTTGATTGTGTGATATCGCTGTAATAATTTATTTTTAAAAGCTTTAAAACAGGAATAAATTCGTTTTCTCTGAGCTCTTTACTCCAGACGCTCGTGATCACAGCGGTGATTCATCTCTCCTATTTCTCACGTATCTCTGGCCAGAAATAATTTATCCATGAGCCCTGAACCGGTAATAATCAGATATGTTGGTTTAGCTTGTCAGTGTGAATTAAATCTAAGTATTTGTTTGTATTTTTAACCGATTTAAAAGTGAAAGTAAAAGTTCGGGAATTGAACCTGTAGGGGCGCTATTTCTCTCAGACAATGGAAGTCTAAGCACATATACTCAAACAGAGGGACAGAGTGAGATGAGATGTCTGACAGTTTTTTAATTTTCTGTTATCCATACAGTGTTGTAAAGTCGTGAAACTATGCATATTTCCTCAGAATGACTTTTTCATCTGTATGAAAAAATTATTTGACGTGTTTGGAAGCTGCAATTTAAAAATACAATAATGATTCCCTTTGTAAGGTCATTTAAAAAAATCACCACGGCAAAACCATTCAAGCTATCCAAAATCCATTCACAATTTAAGTTCCTATCAGAAATACTGATGTGTGTTCAGAGTTTTGTGAAATTCTAAGTATGTTATTTGCCTCAAAATCACCTGAGAAGTATTCCAGTTTGACATGTTGCCACGGCAACAATTTTTTAGATATCAATATCCCCCTTGCAGATTTATATCGGCTGTGTTTTAACATTATTCTGATGAAGTTTGAAGCAAATCGAGTAATAATAAGATGCTGAATTCAAATCATTTTGAAAATGACACACTTCCTTCTGCCAGTTGGTGGCGCTATAACTTTGACTCCTAATAGTCACATATATGCGATCGACATCATACAACGAATAATCTGATGAAGTTTGATTAAAATCAGGAAATGTATGTGGATGGTATTAGACACTTCCTGTTTCTCATTTCTCGCCATAATTTCAACGCCTCGCCACGAGCAAACCGTTCGAGATATCAAAAATCCCCTGGCAATTTTTCATCCCCAGTGTCTTGAGATCATGTTGACCGAGTTTGGCGGCAATCGAGCAAAAAACCTATGACAAGTATTTCAAATTCCAGAGCATGCGCTTTTTACATAACTCTAAATAGCTGACTTCCTGTTGGGTGGAGCCTATGACATGCAATACGAAAGTTGTTCGGCACGATGAGATCTATATGTGTACTGAGTTTCATATGAATATGTGCAAGTATGTGTGAGCTATACATCAACATTTCTGACTGTGTTCCAGGGGGCGCCGTAGAGCCCCTGTGCCACGCCCGTGTCCCAGCCTCTGCAGGCTCCTAAAGGCCACAGATTCCAAAGTGTGCGCAAATTTTCAAGAGTTTTTGAGTATGTTAAGGACCCCAAAAGCCCCCACAACTTTGACGAAAAATTTGAATACTAAACCCTAAATAGCCAACTTCCTGTTGGGCGGAGCCTATGATATGCAATACAAAAGTTGTTTGGATTGATGAGATTTATATGTGTACCGAGTTTCATACGTCTACGAGCAAGAATGTATGATATATGGCCCTCCATATTCCAGGGGGCGCTGTAGAGCCCCTGTGCCACGCCCGTGTATCAGTCTCTGCCCGGCCCTAATGGCCGCAGGTTCCAATCTGTGTGCCAATTTTCAAGACTTTTTAAGCATGTTAAGGGCCCCAAAAGCCCCCGAGACGTTGGAAAAAAAAAAAATAATAATAATAATAATAATAATAATAATAAAAAATAATCCTAAGGAAAACAATAGGCCTCTCGCCCTTTGGGCTTGAGCCCTAAATATAGCTGCAAGCAGCGATGGCGGGCTCAAGCCACCAATGCCATCGCCACCCCGGTGGCATCAGGTAAACTGTGCCCAGCGGGCACATGCATTCACAATATCCCTCTGGCAGTGAAGTTTTAAGGGATATGGCAGTTAAAGGGTTAATCCGAATCATCTAGACTTTAAAATCACATTCACATAACTATATATATATATATATATATATATATATATATATATATATATATATATATATATATATATATATATATATATATATAACTTTAGTAACACTTTACAATAAGATTTCATTTATAAACATTATGTTAACATGAATAATATTTATATAGCATTCATTCATGTCAGTTAATATTCCAAACTTAAACATTAAAACATTGTTTTATTGTGATTTTTTTCCAAGCACATTTTACCAATTCCAAACCATATCAATCTTAATAACTACCATTATTTTTTATTTAATCATTTATGAGTGCTATACAATAGTCCAGGAAAGCTGGAAGAGAAAAACACCTTATATTCATGTGTGCAGAATTATTAGGCATGTTTTCTTTTACAGATGAAATGCGCTAAAAAAGAGTTTTAACTCAAACTGTTTTAACTCAAAGTCGAAAATTATGAAATACCCATGAGAAATATCAAACACAAATGCAATACAGAAATGGATAAATTAAGACTTGACCATTGTACAAAAATGCTGACAGGGTCATGAGGTCAGAAAAGAAGAAGAAAAAAACAGGTTAAGAAGAACTGACAAAAAGAATTGCAAAATAATTAGGAATTAATGTGAAGATTAATTTTTAGTCAATTTTGCAAGACAGACTTTCAGGAAAGGAGGTGGAATAAAAATGAGCTCCTAAATCTTAATTCCGGATTCAGGAAAATATATTCCTCAAACCATCGGACAAGAGGAGGTGGTGCTGGTCCTTCACGAGTCACTCTAATCTGTTCATAAAGCCTATATATAAAGTCTTAATATATAGTATTTCACAATACTTCATGGTATTCTAATTAAATCATTTTTTGGAATCTTTGATTTCTCAGAACCTGACACATTGTAATTCTGAGACTCCAGGAAAGTGGCAGTTCTGTAAAATGTTGGCACTGGAGACTAAATGCTCCCTGATAGTTTCACACCTAATTCACTTAACACACACACACACACACACACACACACACATTACCCACAGTGACAGAGGGACAGAGTGACATCAGATGTATGATAGTTTTTTAATTTTCTATCATCCATATAGTGTTGTATAGTCATGAAACTATGCATATTTCCTCAGAATGACTTGTCTTCTATGTGTACATTTTTTTGAAGTGTTTAGAAGCTGCACTTAAAAAAATAAAAGACATTTACTGGTTACTTTTTTACTGTTATTTCAAAAAATCACCACGACAAAACCATTCAAGCTATTCAAAATTCATCCGCACCTGTTCTGTAAGATACATTCTTTAAACAGTGGTAAAAGAGGATGTGGTGCTGATCCTTCAAGAGTCACTCAAAACGTATCTGTCCATAAAGCCTATAAAGAATTATTCTTAATATACAGTTCACAATACTTCAGCTTGTTATTCTAATTATGTGAGGGTTATTTTATCAGTAAAATACATAAAATACATATTATTTTTCTTTGAAAGATTTCTATAAATGATTTAAATCATACTTGTTTCTACAATAATTATTTAAAAGTAATCCTATAGCACCATCTGGTGGCCATTATTGGTACTAAGAATTGCAAGCTTGATTTATATGTTATGATAGTTTTAATTTTATGCTGGCTCTTGAAAATGATAAAGCTATGAAACTTACTGTGCTTCCTTCAAATGATGACTTCTACGTATATAAAAAATTATGAAGAGTTGTAATTAAAAATTTTAAAGATATAGTAAAATAACTATTGTATTTTTTTATGTTACTTTAATAAATCGCTATGGCCACACCATTTAAGGTATCCTAAACCCATTCGCAATTTAACATCTTCAGTATATGGCTTCATGTTAAAACAGTTTGGTGTGAACTACTTGTGTCTTCTTGGAGGAGAATGAATTCATTTACAGGCTGAGTTTATCATAAATCCACAATAACATTTCTGAGTTCTGTATCAATCTGTGTTGTTGTTTGTTTATTTTAATTTTTTTATTTTTCATAGGAAGATAACTGACCCTTTACTCTCCTTTTTAATAAATGTGCTTATAAAACCAAGAACAAGCTATTTATAGCTGTATTTATAAACTGCTTACTAATGACTATTAATATTGGGACAAGGCTTTATAAAGCATGAACTGACTATTTACTAATGAGTGCAGTTATTATAAAGTGTTATTAATGCATTTGCTAATCTTAACAAATTAGACATTATTTTACAGTGTTATCAAATCCTTAAATGATTTTGTTTGTAATGATTTTATTGACCTACAAGCATTTGTGAAAGTTCTGCTTGCATTACAGCTTAGTCTTGATCTGTGAGCTGAACAGATTTACTGTTACATCCATGAGATTATGTAAATTCAAATAAATATCATGTCACAGGATGTCAGAGGTCAGTATCAAATGAGTTTGAAATTATTATCTGCAGCACAAATAAGGTTTTTTAGGATTTTTAAAAAAAACCTAAAACTGTCAGAAAAGGATAAGGCCTAAGATTTCTATGTGAGTGGCTAAATTTATTTGTTTTTATAACTATAATGCATAAACTATGAAATTATACAAAATGTATAAAAAAGTACAACAGTTATTGTTTTCCAATGTTTTTTATTTATTTAATTTATTTTTTGGGATTTACATAAAAACAAATTAGCCTACTGCAATCATTCTAAACAGCTTGAATAAAACCTGTTAATATTTATTATAGACCACTGTAACTGTGTATAATCTAAGAAACAAGTTTATTATGAAAATAAAAGTGTGTACACCAGATAAATTGGACGATAAAGAAATTGCTAACAATAGTATAATAGAGCATGTTTTAGGTTTTTAGGCGTTTAGATGCAGAAATGGACAAATCAAATGTAAAATAAAATGTAATTGATTTAATTAAATATAGATTAATTCTTGTTAGAGCAAAATAATAAATAAATACGTACACACATTAAAAAAGCCGCCAAGATGAATGAGTTTCCTTTTTTATATGTAGATTAAAATTGAAGACAGAAGCAGCTGGTATATGCGGTCACTTAATATTCAAATCCAGTAGATCCACTTCAGATTTATTTCTCAACAGTTTATGTCTACGTGGCTGTTTTCGTTTATATTCGCCAAGCTATTATGTATTTTGAAATAATCTTGTCCGTGATGTGTTCGTTCTTACGACGAAAGGCAGAATCCTGCAGCTCGAGAGATACATGTTATTCTGCCAGTCGCGCTTTCAAATAGTCTTGCACACTTAAACGGGTCACAAACACCTGCATTTAGCTCGTGTTGTGTTATAATGGGTGTATTGTGTGCATTTATGACAATATTTTATTTGAAAAAGCTCTTAAACAAGAATAAATTCGTTTGTTTTGAACTTGTGACACTGTGCGCGCTGATCGGAGGCAGTGATTTCAGATAGGCAGCCGCGAATATTTCATTTTCACACAAACAGTTCAAAAACATCTGAATTTAGCTCCAGGTGTGTTCTAATTGGTGAATTGTGTAATATCGCTTTAATATTTTAATTTTAAAAGCTATAAAACAAGAATAAACTCGTTTTTTCTGAGCTCATCATTCCACACGCTCCTGCTCAGAGCGTGATTCATCTCTCGTGTTTCTCACGTATCACTGACCACACATCAATTATTAATGAGCCCTGACCTGGTAATAATCATATATGTTGGTTTAGCTTGTCAGTGTGAATTAAATCTAAGTATTTATTTGTATTTTAACCGATTTAAAAATGAAACTAAAAGAGAGTCTCCTCCCTTTCAGTCGAATTTCCCTTTCAGGAATTGCACCTGTAGGGGCGCATTTTCTCTCAGACAATGTAAGTCTCAGCACATAATACTCAAACAGATGGACAGAGTGAGATGAGATGTCTGACAGTTTTTTAATTTTCTGTTATCCATACAGTGTTGTAAAGTCGTGAAACTATCCATATTTACTCAGAATGACTTTTTTTCTGTATGAAAAAAGGTTTTGAAGTGTTTGGAATTTAAAAATGCAGGACAATTAATAATTTCCATTTTTACTGTCATTTAAAAAAATCACCACGACAAAACCGTTCAAGCTATCCAAAATCCTTTGGCAATTTAAGTTGTTTAAAATGTTTTGGCATCATGTAGACAAAGTTTGGTGTGTATAGTGTTACTCTCCTCTGAGCAGTATGCATTAATTCACAGCTAAATGTAAAAAAAAATCCACATTCAAATCAAAATAGCTGACTTCCTGTTGATCGTAGCTGATGACTGTGAATTAGAAAGTTGTCCGTCTTGATAAGAACAATTTTTGTACCGAGTTTGGTGTCTGTAGCTAAAACTAACCCCCCCACTTTTGACAAAAGGTGGCGCTATAGAGTGCCTCTTCCACGCCCTCTTATGAACTTTTGCCAGTGTCTAGTTATCATAAATACTGATATGTGTTCTGAATTTCATTAAATTCTAAGTATGTTATATGCCTTAAAATCACCTGAGAAGTATTCAAGTTTGACATGTTGCCACGGCAACAATATTTTTAGATATCAATATCCCCCTAGCAGATTAATATAGGCTGTGTTTTAACATTATTCTGATGAAGTTTGAAGCAAATCGAGTAAAAATAAGATGCTGAATACAAAGCATTTTGAAAATGACACACTTCCTGCTGCCAGTTGGTGGCGCTATAACTTTGACTCCTAATAGTCACATATATGCGATCGACATCATACAAAGAATAATCTGATGAAGTTTGATTAAAATCAGGAAATGTATGTGGATGGTATTAGACACTTCCTGTTTCTCATTTCTCGCCATAATTTCAACGCCTCGCCACGAGCAAACCGTTTGAGATATCAAAAATCCCCTGGCAATTTTTCATCCCCAGTGTCTTGAGATCATGTTGACCGAGTTTGGCGGCAATCGAGTAAAAAACCTATGACAAGTATTTCAAATTCCAGAGCATGCACTTTTTACATAACTCTAAATAGCTGACTTCCTGTTGGGCGGAGCCTATGACATGCAATACGCAAGTTGTTCGGCACGATGAGATCTATATGTGTACTGAGTTTCATATTAATACGTGCAAGTATGTGTGAGCTATACATCAACATTTATGACTGTGTTCCAGGGGGCGCTGTAGAGCCCCTGTGCCACGCCCGTGTCCCAGCCTCTGCAGGCTCCTAAAGGCCACAGATTCCAAAGTGTGCGCAAACTTTCAAGAGTTTTTGAGTATGTTAAGGACCCCAAAAGCCCCCACAACTTTGACGACAAATATGAATAATAAACCCCAAATAGCCAACTTCCTGTTGGGCGGAGCCTATGATATGCAATACGAAAGTTGTTTGTATTGATGAGTTCTATATGTGTACCGAGTTTCGTACGTCTACGTGCAAGTATGTATGATATATGGCCCTCCATATTCCAGGGGGCGCTGTAGAGCCCCTGTGCCACGCCCGTGTATCAGTCTCTGCCCGGCCCTAATGGCCGCAGGTTCCAATGTGTGTGCCAATTTTCAAGACTTTTTAAGCATGTTAAGGGCCCCAAAAGCCCCCGAAACCTTGAAGAAAAATAATAATAATAAATAATAATAATAATAATAATAATAACAAATAATCCAAAGGAAAACAATAGGGCTCTCGCCCTCCAGGCTTGAGCCCTAATAATAAATATAGCTGCAAGCAGCGATGGCGGGCTCAAGCCACCAATGCCATCACCACCCCGGTGGCATCAGGTAAACTGTGCCCAGCGGGCACATGCATTCACAATATCCCTCTGGCAGTGAGGTTTTAAATGATATGGCGGTTAAAGGGTTAATCCGAATCATCTAGACCTTAAAATCACATTCACAGAACAATATATATATATATATATATATATATATATATATATATATATATATATATATATATATATATATATATATATATATTTAGTAACACTTTACAATAAGATTTCATTTATAAACATTATGTTAACATGAACAATATTTATATAGCATTCATTTATGTCAGTTAATATTCCAAACTTAAACATTAAAACATTGTTTTATTGTGATTTTTTCCAAGCACATTTTACCAATTCCAAACCATATCAATCTTAATAACTACCATTATTTTTTATTTAATCATTTATGAGTGCTATACAATAGTCCAGGAAAGCTGGAAGAGAAAAACTCCTTATATTCATGTGTGCAGAATCATTAGGCATGTTTTCTTTTACAGATGAAATGCGCTAAAAAAGAGTTTTAACTCAAACTGTTTAAACTCAAAGTCGAAAATTATGAAATACCCATGAGAAATATCAAACACAAATGCAATACAGAAATGGATAAGTTAAGACTTGACCATTGTACAAAAATGCTGACTGGGTCATGAAGTCAGAAAAGAAGAAGAAAAAAAAAACAGGTCAAGAAGAACTGACAAAAATAATTGATAAATAATTAGGAATTAATGTGAAGATTAATTTTTAGTCAATTCTGCAAGACAGACTTTCAGGAAAGGAGGTGGAATAAAAATGAGCTCCTAAATCTTAATCCCGGATTCTGGAAGATATATTCTTCAAACCATCGGACAAGAGGAGGTGGTGCTGGTCCTTCACAAGTCACTCTAATCTGTTCATAAAGCCTATATATAAAGTCTTAATATATAGTTTTCACAATACTTCATGGTATTCTAATTAAATCATTTTTTGGAATCTTTGATTTCTCAGAACCTGACACATTGTAATTCTGAGACTGCAGGAAAGTGGCAGTTCTGTAAAATGTTGGCACTGGAGACTAAATGCTCCCTGATAGTTTCACACCTAATTCACTTAACACACACACACACACACACACAACACACACACACACACACATTACCCACAGTGACAGAGGGACAGAGTGACATCAGATGTTTGATAGTTTTTTAATTTTCTATCATCCATATAGTGTTGTATAGTCATGAAACCATGCATATTTCCTCAGAATGACTTGTCTTCTATGTGTACATTTTTTTTGAAGCGTTTAGAAGCTGCACTTAAAAAAATAAAAGACATTTACTGGTTACTTTTTTACTGTTATTTCAAAAAATCACCACGACAAAACCATTCAAGCCATTCAAAATTCATCCGCACCTGTACTGTAAGATAAATTCTTTAAACAGTGGTAAAAGAGGATGTGGTGCTGAACCTTCAAGAGTCACTCAAAACGTATCTGTCCATAAAGCCTATTAAGAATTATTCTTAATATACAGTTCACAATACTTCAGCTTCTTATTCTAATTAAGTGAGGGTCATTTTATCAGTAAAATGCATAAAATTAATATTATTTTTCTTTGAAAGATTTCTATAAATGATTTAAATCATACTTGTTTCTACAATAATTATTTAAAAGTGATCCTATAGCTCCATCTGGTGGCCATTATTGGTACTAAGAATTGCAAGCTTGATTTATATGTTATGATAGTTTTAATTCTATGCTGGCTCTTGAAAATGATAAAGCTATGAAACTTACTGTGCTTCCTTCAAATGATGATTTCTAGGTATATAAAAAATTATGAAGATATAGTAAAATAACTATGGTATTTTTTTATGTTACTTTAATAAATCTCTATGGCCACACCATTTAAGGTATCCTAAACCCATTCGCAATTTAACATCTTCAGTATATTGGCTTCATGTTAAAAAAGTTTGGTGTGAACTACTTTTGTCTTCTTGGAGGAGAATGAATTCATTTACAGGCTGAGTTTATCATAAATCCACAATAACATTTCTGAGTTCTGTATCAATCTGTGTTGTTGTTTGTTTATTTTAATTTTTTTATTTTTCATAGGAAGATAACTGACCCTTTACTCTCCTTTTTAATAAATGTGCTTATAAACCAAGAACAAGCTATTTATAGCTGTATTTATAAACTGCTTACTACTGACTATTAATATTGGGACAAGGCTTTATGAAGCATGGACTGACTATTTACAAATGAGTGCAGTTATTATAAAGTGTTATCAATGCATTTGCTAATGTTAACAAATTAAATATTATTTTACAGTGTTATCAAATCCCTTAAATGATTTGTAAGTGTTTTGTAATGATTTTATTGACCTATAAGCATTTGTGAAAGTTCTGCTTGCATTACAGCTTAGTCTTGATCTGTGAGCTGAACAGATTTACTGTTACATCCATGAGATTATGTAAATTCAAATAAACATCATGTCACAGGATGTCAGAGGTCAGTATCAAATTAGTTTGAAATTATTATTTGCAGCACAAATAAGGTTTTTTAGGATTTTTAAAAATCCCTAAAACTGTCAGAAAAGGATAAGGCCCAAGATTTCTATGTGAGTGGCAAAATTTGTTTGTTTTTATAACTATAATGCATAAACTATGAAACTATACAAAATGCATAAAAAAGTACAAGTTATTCTTTTCCAATGTTTTTTTTTTTTTATTTAATTTTTTTTTTTTTTTTTTTTTTTTTTTTTTGGATTTACATTTTAAAAAATTAGCCTATGGCTATCATTCTAAACAGCTTGAATAAAACCTGTCAATATTTATTATAGACCACTGTAACTGTGTATAATCTAACAAACAAGTTTATTATGAAAATAAAAGCGTGTACACCAGATAAATTGCACGATAAAGAAATGGCTAACAATAGTATAATAGAGCATGTTTTAGGTTTTTAGGCGTTTAAATACGTACACACATTAAAAAAGCAGCCAAGATGAATGAGTTTAATTTTTTATATAGATTAAATTAAAGACAGAAGCAGCTGGTATATGCGGTCACTTAATATTAAAATCCAGTAGATCCACTTCAGATTTATTTCTCAACAGTTTATGTTCACGTGGCTGTTTTCGTTTATATTCGCCAAGCTATTATGTATTTTGAAATAATCTTGTCCGTGATGTGTTCGTTCTTACGACGAAAGGCAGAATCCTGCAGCTCGAGAGATCAATGTTATTCTGCCAGTCGCGCTTTCAAATAGTCTTGCACACATAAACGGGTCACAAACACCTGCATTTAGCTCGTGTTGTGTTATAATGGATGTATTGTGTGCATTTATGGCAATAATTTATTTTAAAAAGCTCTTAAACAAGAATAAATTTGTTAGTTTTGAACTTGTGACACTGTGCGCGCTGATCGGAGGCGTGATTTCAGATAGGCAGCTGCAAATATTTCATTTTCACACAAACAGTTCAAAAACATCTTAATTTAGCTCTTGGTGTGCTCTAATTGGTGAATTGCGTGATATCGCTGCAATACTTTATTTTTAATAGCTATAAAATAAGAATAAACTCGTTTTTTCTGAGCTCATCATTCCACACGCTCCTGCTCAGAGCAGTGATTCATCTCTCGTGTTTCTCACGTATCACTGAGCACATATCAATTATTAATGAGCCCTGACCTGATAATAATCATATATGTTGGTTTAGCTTGTCAGTGTGAATTAAATCCAAGTATTTATTTGTATTTTAACCGATTTAAAAGTGAAACCAAAAGACAGTCTCCTCCCTTTTTTAGTCCGGTAACTGCACCTGTAGGGGCGCATTTTCTCTCAGACAATGTAAGTCTAAGCACACACAGTCAAACAGATGGACAGAGTGAGATGAGATGTCTGACAGTTTTTTTTAAATTTTCTGTTATCCATACCCCAGATAGCAAATGACATGTGGCCCAGTTCTGGCCCACATCTCCCATATTCTTCTGGCCCACATACCGCGCGGAATGACGGCGATGACTCAACCTGAGTCTGGCTGACATATGTCAGCCACAACTGAACCAGATCTGGGCCACATCTCAGAAATGGTGTGGGTGACATCAGGGCCAGATCTGGCCCAGTTTTGTCTGACAGAAGTCAGCCACAACTGTACCAGATCCATGCCGCATCTCACAAATAGCATGGGCGACACCTGGCCCAGATGTCAACCACGCCATTTCTGACATGTGGCCCAGATCCGTCCCAGTTGTGGCTGACTTCTGGGTTAGATATGGCCCATATTTACCCTTTCTAGACACAAAAGAATATGTAAATCCAGAATAAAGAAAACACTCATGTAGTCTAAACTGCTTTATTAAAATATAAAAATTTGACAAATAAATATACATACATGAATACAACTGCATGTATAGATATAAAACAAATACATTTACATTATTACAAAATAAAAAATACAGATAAATATTTATAAATATAGTTAAATACACATTAACATTACATTTACATTTAGCAGACACTTTTATCCAAAGCAACTTACAAATGAGGACAATGGAAGCAATCAAAATCAACAAAAGAGCAATGATATACAGGTGCTGGTCATATAATTAGAATATCATCAAAAAGTTGATTTATTTCTCTAATTCCATTCAAAAAGTGAAACTTGTATATTATATTTATTCATTACACACAGACTGATATATTTCAAATGTTTATTTCTTTTAATTTTGATGTTTATAACTGACAGCTAAATTCAGATGTGGCAGAGAGGAGTGAGTATGAGAAACATTCAGATACACATGCTGATTCAGTCTTCTGAATTGGGAGTAGCGAACATGCATTATAAACTTCTTTCAAATTAGAATCTGTTGGGGAGATAAAATGTGCAAGATAACGTATATGTACTAATAAAAACATCAAACAAAAAAAATGTATCTTTTACTCTCCAGTACTGAAAGCAGAACTGATAAGGGAGCCCTTGATACTGTGACACAGCTCTTTCAAATTAACATTACCTTTTTTGCAGTGGCGGTAGTTTGTATGTCCATCTATAGCTGCCATCATCTAAGGTCTTTTGAGTACTGGTATCATCTGAAGTCCTCACAAGTCCTGCAAGTCCTGTGCTGTGCAGTTTCTAATAACCCTGGAATGGACATTTGCAGAAACAGGAAGGCAAAGGGAGAAAGATTAGCATAGCTGCTGTTCATATCATTTCAGGCAATGTGCACTTTTTCCTATTTCATCAATGGAGTACATTGAGTACTATTTTTAATCTAGTATGTTTAAACTGAAATAATTTTTCTAGATCCCTTAATAAACATATTATTTGTTGTCTGTTTTTGGGGAACAGACACAGTCTCTATAGAATGGACTGCATATGCCAGAGTAACATTTAATACTTTTTAATAAAGTTTAACTGGGAGGAACATCATAACTGTAATTTACACAACCATTCAAGAGTTTGGGGTCTGTAAGATATTTTATGCCTTTATAAAAAAATCTCTTATGCTCACCACGGCTCCATTTATTGAATCAAATTACAGTAAAATAGTAACACTGTGACTATTACAATTCAAAACAAATCTTTTCTATGTGAATATTATGTTAAAATGTCATTTATTCCTTTGATCAAAGCTGAATTTTCAGCATCATTCCTCCAGTCTTCAGTGACACATCTTCAGAAATCATTCAAATATGATGATTTCCTGCTCAAGAAACATTTCTGATTATGATCAATGTGAAAATACATACGTTCTGAATTTTTTTTTGTTGGATTCGTTGTCACATAGACTCCAAACATTTGAATGTTAGTGTTACATGCATCAAATTGTTCAAATCATCGTGTCCCTGTAGCTCAACTGGTAGAGCACTGTGTTAGCAAGCAAGCAAGCGCAAGGTTGGGGGTTCGATTCCCCGGGAACACATGATATGTAAAAATTGATAGCCTGAATGCACTGTAAGTTGCTTCTGCTAAATGCATAAATAAATGCAGGTCTTTTGAACTTTGTATTCATCTGTGAATCCTGAAAAATAAAATGCATCACAGTTTCTACAAAAAAAATGAAGCAGCACAACTGTTTCAACGCTGTTAATAAGTTTCTTGAGCAGCAAATCAGCATTTCTGAGGGATCCATGTGACACTGAAGACTGGAGGAATGATGCTGAAAATACAGCTGGACATCACAGGAATAAATTAGTTTATAATGTATTCACATAGAAAACAGCTATTTTAAATTGTAATAATATATCACAATATTACTCTTTTTACATATTTTAATCAAATAATTATTACAGAGGTGAGCAGAAGATAATTATTACAAATTGTATCAACTTCAAGCTTTTGAACACTAGTGTACTGTATATTTGAGGTTTGACTTACTGTACTAGTCTTGTGGTCAATAGTATCTAGGAGATGTTGTCTTACAGTAGGTTCACTCCGACTCTGCTGGATGCAGCAGGCCATCCCCAGACAGCAAGCAGTTTCGGCCCAGGTCTGGCCCATATCTGGCCCACATGGATTTCATGCGGGCCAGATGTGGGCCGGATCTGGGCCAACACTATGTTGCTGTCTGGGTCAGCACTGAAGAATCTAAGAACAAAACAAGCTATTTGACACAGAGCCAACAATATTTAGTCTGCAGTTCCAGGTTTATTAGATGGAAACAAGCTAGAGCAGGTGAGATGCAAAAAATAAATAAATAAAATAACAGATTCATTGCGATATATGTTGTGAAAAAAATGCATATTAGGTTACTTAACCTTTTCAGCGCTTCCTACATCTCTGTCAGCAGCTCCCTTCAGAAATATTGAAACCTTGAAAACTCCCTTCTGTTGTAGAAGGATTATTTTGTCACTCTTGAAATCGCAGAACAGTTTTATGTTTACCATAAAAGATCAAAACAACTTTAGTTTTCAGCCAATTTTCGCGCTCCTTGATAACGTGACGTCATCGATAAACAGTAAAGTGTAAATGTTAAGGTTAAATAAATTAAGCAATTTCCAATCATCCATTGAAAGATTACCAACAAAACAGTCAAAAGCTATCATCTACAGATGAAGATTTTATTAAAAGCCCAAACTTTCATAAATAAGAGCACAATAGAGTTATCATACCTGACGATACGTCGTCTGAAAACGGTAGAAATGCTAACGGACTTTTTCGAAGACATTAAACCATTCCTATAAAGTAAATAAACAACAGAAGCGAGTCAAATACAAGTAAGAGAAGTGTCAACAACAGTTATAAGTAATATTTGTGTGATTTTATGGACTTAACTCACCTGAAAACAGTGAAATCAGCGAGAAACGGGGTGTTTCCCTTTACTGTCTATGGTGTTTCCTCGTGACATTTGCAGTGTTGCGCTCCGTTTCCATGGCAACTCCATCCGGTCCGCGCGCACGCCCATGAAAGCACGTCACGAATTAAAAGTCACAAGCTTACGTTACATAAATAAACATATGAATAAACATATGCCCCTTATTTTTTTTCTGTAAGAGGGGCGCGGCCATTTGTAAATTTAATGTGTCTGGCTTTCGGTGTCATTCCAGCTATATTAGCTGTACAAACAGCTTGTTTTGCTGTTTACTGTTGCAAACTGCTGTATCTTACTATGTTATTTTTAATGTATTGTCTTAATTATGAACGTACTGGTTTGTAGTGCAAACAGTTTTACCGTTTACTGCACTTTGTTCTTCTTGTTATTTCCCTATAACCATGACCATAAGTCTCACACATTCACATACAATTGTTTGGTGGATAGAATTAGATCACTACATAATTCAAAATGTCATTCAATTATGATATTGGAATTAAAATTAATTTTGTAGTTCTATAGCCCAGTGCAAAATGCCAGGCCTGCACATAATAGTGGGACAAAGTGGCACTTTTATAGTTTAAGATTTTGTATTGTTGCTTTTACGAACACTCATATATGTATGTATGCGTGTATATATATTAATATATATATATATATATATATATATATATATATATATATATATATATGTGTGTGTGTGTGTGTGTGTGTGTATAAGGTGCATCTTGAAGAAATGTGAATATCATGAAAAAAGTTCATTTTTTGTAACTTTTTTTATTAAAAAGTGAAATTGTCATATATTCTAAGATTCATAATTTATTATTATTTTTTTTTTTTTGAATGTAATTTGAATGTTTGAATTTGAATGTAATTATTGCATTTAAAAGCATAAAAAAGCAGTTAAACAAATATTATTTAATTATTTAAAATGATTTTTAAAGAAACTTTGTCCTGTGGTGTGACAGTACAGTTGTCACAATGGAGGACTTTTTTTTTTTTTTATCACACCAAAGGACGTTTCATCCTTTTCGGTCAATTAATGACCTTGCTAATCCAAGCTAACCTGTCATTAGTGGCAAGCAAGACATATTTGCAAAATTTTCTAGGATTATGTAGCTTAACATGCACTTTTTAATAAAAAAAATATATAATTTAGGGGTGTCACATTAATGCACAACAAAGCATAAAAAATTTGTAGTGGTTCCGAAAAAGTTCAAAGGACATGGTGTCACACCAGAGGACATGGTACAAAAATGTAAAAAAAATTGAATAACATTGCAGCTTCATAACAGGTCCGTGTAGGTCAAATAAATGTGTGTATTTATTTATATTACGTGTCCTGAAATATTATGGGCGTCCAGTACTCAAAATAGTTTTAGAACCACTGACTGGTAAAGTAAGGTGATCTGCCAGGACGTGTCTTCAGAAAATGGCACATCTGGTCACCTGGTATAGGCCATATCTGGCCCACTTACAACAAGCCAGAACTCAGCCTAAAGCCGGTTTGTCACACATGGGCCAAATCTGGCCCACACACAGCAAGCCACGACTCAAAGCCGGTTTGTCGCACACGGGCCAGATCTGGCCAACACACAGGAAGCCACGACTCAAATTAAAGCCGGTTTGTCGCACACGGGCCAGATCTGGCCCACACACAGCAAGCCACGACTCAAATTAAAGCCGGTTTGTCGCACACGGGCCAGATCTGGCCCACACACAGCAAGCCACGACTCAAATTAAAGCCGGTTTGTCGCACACGGGCCAGATCTGGCCCACACACAGCAAGCCACGACTCAAATTAAAGCCGGTTTGTTGCACACGGGCCAGATCTGGCCCATAAACAGCATGCCGCAACTCAAACTAAAACCGGCTTGATGTGTGTGGGCCAGAGATGGCCCATATAATCTCTGCCGCTGCCAGAACTGAGCCAGATGTGCCATAGTTGGCCCAGATGAGGCCCGGATATGTATGCTATCTGGGACAGTGTTGTAAAGTCATGAAACTATGCATATTTACTCAGAATAACTTTTTTTCTGTTTGAAAAAAGGTTTTGAAGTGTTTGGAATTTAAAAATGCAGGAAAATTAATAATTCCATCTTTACTGTCATTTAAAAAAATCACCACGACAAAACCATCCAAGCTATCCAAAACCCGTTCACAATTTAAGTTCCTCAATGTTTTTTCAACATGTAGACAAAGTTTGGTGTGTATAGTGTTACTCTCCTCTGAGCAGTATGCATTAATTCACAGCTAAATGTAAAAAACAATCCACATTCAAATCAAAATAGCCGACTTCCTGTTGGTCGTAGCTGATGACTGTGAATTAGAAAGTTGTCCATCTTGATAAGAACAATTTTTGTACTGAGTTTGGTGTCTGTAGCTAAAACTAACCCCCCCACTTTTGACAAAAGGTGGCGCTATAGAGTGCCTCTTCCACGCCCTCTTATGAAATTGTGCCAGTGTCTAGCTGTCACTAATACTGATATGTGTTCTGAGTTTGATGAAATTCTAAGCATGTTATATGCCTCAAAATCACCTGAGAAGTATTCCAGTTTGACATGTTGCCACGGCAACAATATTTTTAGATATCAATATCCCCCTTGCAGATTTATATCGGCTGTGTTTTAACATTATTCTGATGAAGTTTGAAACAAATCGAGTAAAAATAAGATGCTGAATTCAAAGCATTTTGAAAATGACACACTTCCTGCTGCCAGTTGGTGGCGCTATAACTTTGACTCCTAATAGTCACATATATGCGATCGACATCATACAATGAATAATCTGATGAAGTTTGATTAAAATCAGGAAATGTATGTGGACGGTATTAGACACTGCCTGTTTCTCAATTCTCGCCATAATTTCAACGCCTCGCCACGAGCAAACCGTTCGAGATATCAAAAATCCCCTGGCAATTTTTCATCCCCAATGTCTTGAGATCATGTTGACCGAGTTTGGCGGCAATCGAGTAAAAAACCTATGACAAGTATTTCAAATTCCAGAGCATGTGCTTTTTACATAACTCTAAATAGCTGACTTCCTGTTGGGCGGAGCCTATGATATTCAATATGAAAGTTGTTCGGCACAATGAGATCTATATGTGTACTGAGTTTCATATGAATATTGGCAAGTATGTGTGAGCTATACATCAACATTTCTGACTGTGATCCAGGGGGCGCCGTAGAGCCCCTTTGCCACGCCCGGGTCCCAGCCTCTGCAGGCTCCTAAAGGCCACAGATTCCAAAGTGTGTGCAAATTTTCAAGAGTTTTTGAGTATGTTAAGGACCCCAAAAGCCCCCACAACTTTGACGAAAAATATGATTACTAAACCCAAAATAGCCAACTTCCTGTTGGGCGGAGCCTATGACATGCAGTACGAAAGTTGTTTGGTTTGATGAGATCTAAATGTGTACCGAGTTTCGTGTGTCTACGTGCAAGTATGTATGATATATGGCCCTCAGTATTCCAGGGGGCGCTGTAGAGCCCCTGTGCCACGCCCGTGTATCAGTCTCTGCCCGGCCCTAATGGCCCCAGGTTCCAATGTGTGTGCCAATTTTCAAGACTTTTTAAGCATGTTAAGGACCCCAAAAGCCCCCGAAACCTTGGAAAAAAATTAGAAGAATAAATAATAATAATAATAACAAATAATCCTAAGGAAAACAATAGGGCTCTCGCCCTCCAGGCTTGAGCCCTAATAATAACAAATAATCCTAAGGAAAACAATAGGGCTCTCGCCCTCCAGGCTTGAGCCCTAATAATAATAATAATAATAAAAAATAATCCTAAGGAAAACAATAGGCCTCTCGCCCTTTGGGCTTGAGCCCTAAATATAGCTGCAAGCAGCGATGTCGGGCTCAAGCCATCAGTGCAACGCCACCCCGGTGGCATCAGGATAACTGTGCCCAGCGGGCATAAGCATTTACAGTAACCCTCTGACAATCAAGTTTTAAGGGATGCGGCAGTTAAAGGGTTAATCCGACCAATCTAGACTTTGAAATCACATACACAGAACAATATATATAACTTTAGTAACACTTTATTTTAATATCTATAAAAAATGTATAAGGTGTGCATTGTAGCTGACACCTATATGAACACATTACAATTGTTTTATGACTGCAAGTCTTTCTTCTCAAATGCTATTGAGCTTCAAATTTGCATTTGAGCCCATGTGAAAAAGTAGCATAATTTACATATGACTCACAGTTTGTTGTAATAAATATCAAACATTCAATTTAATTGTGCATTATAGCTGTCACCTAGATGAACAATTACAGTTGTTTTTATGACTGTAAGTCATTCTCTTCAAATGCTACTGACGTTAGAAAAGTGTATATCAATTTCACATGTAACTTTAGAGACGGTCCCTAAATTTGAGACTCTAGAAAGTCCAATGTCAAGACAACTTTATGCCTGTTTTATTAGGGCTCAAGCCCAAAGGGCGAGAGGCCTATT